>NC_133620.1:477003385-477180885 GCF_048593235.1 Sminthopsis crassicaudata | reverse complement strand
GGCAAGTCACCTATTTTTTTTTTTTTCTGTCTCAGTTTCATCATCTGTAAAACAGGGATAATTATAGCACCTACCTCCCAGGATTGTGGGGATAAAATGAGATATTTGTAAAGTGTTTTGCAAATCTTAAAGCACTTTATAAATACCAGCTTCCAGCTATTATTACCCAGCTCGGGTAGAACTTCAGGCTGCAGCTGGCAAGCCTGTTCCCTCCGAGATGCCTATTCCTGCTTCTTTGTTCATCAAAGCCACTGGTAAGTCATGGCTCTCTACCATGGATTGCATCTAGGTCTTTGATGGTTAAAGTCAGGATTGGAAGAGACCAATTAATTTTACCCCAAGTGGGGAAGAGGATATGACAGTGTCTTGTTTGTTTTTACCTCAAGCAAAGCTGGCAGATGAGTGTGGAGAGGCTGAGCCAATGAGAATGTGGGAGAGAGAAGACATTTGGGTTTGCTATTTTAAATAATTTCCTAGAGGGCAAATACATCTGTGTGTGATCAGAGGAGCATCTATAGTCTTTGGAACCAGGTGATGGAGGCTGGTTGTTTGATGTGTGGGTGGGGGTAGGTGTGAGCTGGGTCAGATTTTTACCTTAGTGCCATGTGCTGGGATGGCAGGATCTCCTAGCCTTGTTCCTTTGGAAGGCTTCTGACATGGCCCTCAGATGGGACGCCCCATTAAGTGCAACCGAAATCTCTAAATTTTGAACCAAAATGTGCAACTTGATCTGGATTTCTATTACCTTTTTTTTTTAGGATTTTAAAAAATAATTTATTAATTTTATAATTATAATTTTTTGACAGTACATATGCATGGGTAATTTTTTTTTACAACATTATCCCTTGTATTCACTTTTCCAAATTTTCCCCTTCTTCCTTCTACTCCCTTCCGTAGATGACAGGCAATCCCATATATATTAAATGTGTTACAGTATATCCTAGATACAATATATGTGTGTGAAACCAAATTTCTTGTTGCACATTAAGTATTGGATTCTGAAGGTATAAGTAACCTGGGTAGAGAGACAATAGTGCAAACTTTTTATACTCATTTCCCAATGTTCCTTCTTTGGGTGTAGCTGATTCTGTCCATCATGGATCAACTGGAACAGAATTAGATCTTCTTTATGTTGAAGATCTGGATTTCTATTACTTTCCATCTTAGCCCATCCCATAGTTGAATCTGCTGAGATCATTGTACAGAAGTCTGATTTCATCATCTGCCATGTTAATTCTCTTCCAAGTTTGGGTGATTTGCAAATTTCATAAGGATATCAAATATAGTTTCTCAAAAAACTCAATCCATTTTTTGGATTGTAATAATTGTTAGGAAGGTTTTCTTTACACTGAATTAAAAATCACCTCTTAACAGCTTACTCCCATTGCTTGAGTCCTTCTTTCTAGGGCCAAGGAGGGCAAGGTCTGTGCTTCTTCTACCACAGCACTTCAAATATTTAACTTCCTAACCTTCCCCTACCCCCATTGCATCCTCATGTAGCTATAGATATGTGCCATTTTATCTTTGTTTCTTTTTTCCTTTGAGGTAACAGGAATCTTGGGTTGTTTTTCTGATAGTTTTTTTTTTTAATCAAATAGTGAGTTCTTATCCAAAAAAATTGAATTCTTTGGGTTTATCAAAAAGTAAGTTACTGTGGTCATTTCCTCCTGTGTCTTGTGTACCTGATTCATTCCACTCTATTTCTTAGCTAGTATCAGACAGCCTAACAACAGTTGATATATGTCAAAAATTTCATGGATAGTAAAGTAATAAACGAATATCAGTGATGATGTTGGTGATTGTTATTTTTTCATATGGATTTTCTTTTTTTAAATTAAACCTTTTTATTTTCAAAATATTTGCATGAGCAATTTTAAAACATTGATCCTTGAAAAGCCTCGTAGTCCAAATCTCCCCCCCCCATTTCCCCTATCCCCTCCCCCAGATGGCAAATAATCCAATATATGTTAAACACCATATGGATTTTCTAATTGGTCTTTTCTCATATAGACAGCTTTGTCCATTCCTTGATTTATCACTTGCACTACCAATAATGTGTAAATATTAGGTGAGAGCCATAGGTAACTGACAAGTCCTTGAATCAGTTTGAGTTGTCCACACTCTCAATTTTATAGGTTTTTATATGTAATATTATATATAATTTATTATATATGTATAAATAATTTTTTATATAATCATTGCCTTGTTAGGAGTTGTTAGCACACAGAACTAGTTAAACCAAAGTTATAGAATGAATCTGTTTACATTTTGCTTGTAAAACTCTCCCTTGTGGTGGTAGGGAAAGCAGGGATTTTGAGGAATGAGCAGCCCAGGTTTTGCAACATGATAAATTAACACTAGGACAAGAGCAGAAGCAGTGGTTCTGCTGACTGGAGAATAGACATTAGTCACAATAGCTTAAAAAATCACAGTAAGTTTTCTTTTCAAATTTCCCTAAAGTAATTTTCTTGATGCACATTGCAATTGAATTCACCTTCAATTTAGTTGGCATTCTTGCTAGCATTAGTAGACTGTGTTTGAATATGTGTCCAAGAGGTGGCAGGAGGCAGTGGGTTAAGTCTGGGATGAGGAGTCAGAGGACACACTTGCTAACTTTGGTGACACTCTTTATAAGTGGCAGTAGGAACTCTGGGAAAGTTTTGTAATCTTTATATCTATAAAATGGGAATAGCAAGACATGCACCAGGCACCTCACAGGGTTATTATGGGACTCAAATATATTAAGAGATTGTGAAATCATTTAAAATGCAAAGGAAAAAATCAGTTCTTCAGCTTAGATGCTTAGATTTGTCAACTTGTCATTTTGTATGTGACTCTTGTTTATGATCTTGCAGAAGTCCTTCATCAAAGTTCTAGATGTTGCCCCTGTACTCTCTTGCCATGTTGCCAAGAAAGGCTGTAGACTGTGCTCTTGTTTGGATCTTTTTTTGATCACAAGTATAGGGACTTGGGAATGTTTAAAGTGATCAAAAGAAACCTTGGAGGCACAGAGTTAACATTGCTTGTTCCATTTTGGTTTGCGTTTCCTGCCTCTTTCAGTGATCCTAGTCCAAAAAACTGGATGTATATAGCCTCCATCCCCTCCTTTTAAAGATTTATAGATTAGGATTAATGATGGTCCCAACTATGGTACCAGGCTGATTTAGCCAGACCATGATTCTAGTTTTGCAACTGTAGAGAGCCTTATCAACATTACTTCACGTGGTCTTCAGAAAACCCCCAAAAGAAGTATTGCAGGTGGTGGAGCCCTATTTTATAAACAAGGAAATGGAGTCTCTGAGAGATTAAAAGCTTCGAGAATTGCTCATTCTAATTCTAGATTGAGTCCTCTTTCCCATATGATTTACAGGCTTGTATTTGGGGTGCCTATTTCTCAAAACTGAATCCATCATGATTTGATATATGGCCATTGAGCCCTTTATCTGAGGCATATGACTTAGATGGCCTCAGCCTTTTTGAGGATGTGCCATTTGAAAGAGCATCAGGGGATGGGTAGAATTCAACTGGGATGACATTTGGAAAAGGTCACAGGCTCAGGTCCATCAAGGCCAATCATGTGGCATCTTGGAGCACAATGTGTTTATTTTGGCAACATTTATTCATCCTAAAGCAGCTGCATGACCTTGGATCAGACATATAATCTCCTAGGATCAGAGCTGGAAGAGATATAAAAGGACAGTTGGTCCAAGCCACTCATTTTGTACATGAAATGATTGATGTCCACAAATGTTCCCAAGGTTACCCAGTCACAAGTAGCAATGACCTCTTTGAAGCTCAGTTTCCTCATCTGCAAAATGAAGGAGAAGGGCTGGCTAACTTTTCAAGTCCCTTCCAGCCCTAGGTTTATAATCTTGTGCTTTTATAATCCTACTCAAGCTATATTCTTCACCAACATCAAGGAGCAAGAATAAAGACTTCAAACCCAACATTATCTCTCCTTAGCTTGGTTTCTGTCTCAAAGTGTCAGTCCTCTTAGCCATGACACAGAACCAAATCATTCTCCATCCTGTTCTAAAAATGACACCCTTGAGATCATTCCTTGCAGATGGATCGGAAGGACAGCCCTCTAGACTACAGAAATGCATGATCTTTTGTAATTCAGCAAGCCCAAGGGCTTTGATGAATGTAAGCACTAGGATGTATATTGGAAAATGTTAAAGGGGAGAATGTGTTTGCAAGAGAACGTATGTTATTGTTGTTCAGATATGTCTGGTTGGCTAGAACTCTTGAGGATTTTCTTGGCAAAGATACGAAAGTCTTTGACGTTTCTTTCTCCAGCTCATTCTATATAGGAGAAAATGAGTGGTTGAGATCAGATTTGAACTCAGGAAGAGTTCTCTTGACACCAGATGTGGCACTTTATTCGCTCTTAAGAGAAGACATTTTTTTTCTTCTTATTCAGAACTCAGGTTTAGTTAAGAAAAGGATGAGCCTGATTTATGTCATCCTTTGCCCTTGCCATCATGTGCCTTTTTAGCCTCTGGTGGGACAGACATATGGCGCTCATTGGTTTTGCCATATTGCAAAATAAATCTCACACATCTGGTCCCCTTTGTTCTCTACATTTGTAATAACAATAACAGGTCACGCTTATAGAATACTCTGAGGGCTTTCAAAATGCTTTCTTGGCCCTACACAAACAGAACTTTCTGAAGTAGGTCCTATCTTGTCTGATTCTTCTTGGTTTTACTGGTGCAACTCAGAATGGATCATTAGTGCTGGCCAGTTGAGGAAGCACATTGATGAGCTGGATCAGAGAAGCCATTTCCCATGGGCTAGGTGAAGGACCTGGGTTTGCTGAGTGTGAAAATGATGACAAGACATATGTAGCAGCTTTCCACAAGGGTTTGAAAGTCCTGGGCTTGTTCTACATAGGTATGAGACGGAGACTAGATGGAGAGTTTGACTTGTTTCCCACATGATCTGAGAATGTCAATCAATTCCCCCCCCCTTTTAAGAAAGGTAGTGATAAATGTTCTTTAGTTGCTTTAGGATGATGAACCCTCTTAATTGCAAATGCTTTAAACATTTATTCACTTTGGATTGCAGGATGCTAATAAATGTCTCCACATTCACTTACCCAATTTGATATTTTTGGTAGTGTCATGGAGCTCGTACATCTCTGATCATCAAGCAGTTTCCTTTAACTTGGAAGCAACTGTATTCAGCTCTATTTAGGGCAAATATGAATGGATTCAAGCAGAGGCAAATCCATGAAGAGCTTCAGCATTCTCCATGAAAGGTGTCATATTCACATGGACATCCATGAGGTTTTCTGTGTGATCGGCACCACATGCATGAAAGTATTTCTAGCAATTGGGGGATCACTATTTCTGGTTTCTTCTGGCATCATCTCCTAGTATCACACCTTGAGCACCATTTACTTTAGAACTGATCATCTCAATAGCCACAGCCTTGGGCCATCCAATTTTTTGATATTTAGGAAAAATTGTCTTGGATTGACCAAAGTGCTCATTTAAACAGAGTTTCAAAATTTCTGCCAGCTCTTCCCACCCACGGTGGCACTCTCATCAAATGGAAAGTCTGCAACAATCCTCATTGGCCAACATCCTGGTTGGTGTGCCTCTATTTTGTCCTTAACTTTTCCCACATCTGAACTCACGCTGTGGCCAAGGTTGGTTTTAAAGGGGGTTATTATAGTTGTTATTACTGATGGCAAGACTATCTAGTATGATATTTCCTATGCACATATGTATATATAAATATAGTTACACACACAATTTTATTTTTCTACATGCACATCTCTCTATTTGTACATGAACAAAATGCACTAACATTAGAGTCTTAAACACTATCTGACACACCTAAAAGGTTATTGTGCAAAGTTGCCCAATGGCATACCTCTCTGTTTAAATCTTTTCATTGATGGAGAGTGCACTGAGTTTACCACAGAGATGGTTCCATTTAGGGATAGATCCAGTTCTTTAAAAAATTCTCTTTTGTCTTAAAAATGATCTCCTTATAACTCTGAACCATTGTTACTAGTTCTACTTTATGAGGCTAAGCAGATTTATTAATCTTATCATCTTTTACACATCAGTCATAGAAGTAGTTGAGGAACGCAGTTAGGATCCACTCCACTGCACCCCAACCCAAGTTTTCTCCTCTTCTCCAGATTTAATTTCCTTGGTCTCTTTAACCTTTATCTAAATGAGTTTGTTTGTCAATGTCATTTTTAAAGAATGGTGCCCAGAAGGAAACACTATCTACCAGCTGGCTTCGGTCCACCTGAGAGTACAGTGGGACTATAATTGCCCATGCTCTAGACACTGGGTCTTTATTAATGCAGTTGAAAATGGCATTTGTTTTTGTTGGCAGCCACACTAAGCTCAGTGTTGACTCACACTGAGCTTACACTCAACCAGGATTCACAGCCCTTTTCCAAAGAAGTTTCTGTAAGTTGAATGTCCTCCATTGTGTACCCTAGCAGTTAGTTATTTTTCCACCTCAAGGCTAGATTTGCAGTCATCTCTGTCACATTTCCACTTGTTAAACTGGCCTCCTTCCCTCGGAAATCATTTAGAAAATGATTCAGTCACTTTGTGGAAGAGCTATCCTATCTACTTTGGGGGTCATCCCCCATGGGAGGTTATTATGAAAATCCTCATCAACATCATTGATAAAAATGGTGAATCAGACAGGACCGAGGACAGAACTCAATACGTTAGCAGACTTTATCCTCCAGGTTTATATTGCTTTTCAGGGAACTTAGATAATTTAATAATCTGGGAATTATCTTCATCTTGTTTCCTTCTTCTTTCCTCATTCTCTCCTCTTTTTCATTTTTATCATCTCGGCCACATGCCAAATGCTTTGCTAGAATCCAAATATGATATCAAGAGGAATCCTCTGACATAATAGTTTAGTTACTCTTTCAAAAAGGGAAAGAGAGAATATAAGTTCCTTGAGAATAAGAGTGATTTTGATTTTATCTTTATATTTCCAGAAAATAGCATAATATCTGGCAGTACCCTACTAGGTGCTTTAAAAATTCTTGCTTACTCACATAAAAATTAATTTAGTTTAGCAGGAGTCATTATTAAACCACCCCAACTGACCCTAGAGCTTCTGTTTTTATTTGTAAATGCTCAAAAATCAGCCAACAAATAAACAACTTATCTACCTGGATTTTGAGATTAAGAACATATATCAATTGATTATTATTAATTGATCTGTTGATATGTGGAGAACAATCTGCCCTTTTATAGACTTTGGACTCCACTCACATCCTTTTTTATTTTTTAAAAGCTTCTTATTTTCAAAGCATATGCATAGATAGTTTCAACATTCAGTCTTTTTTATTTTTATTTTTTAAAATTTTATTAAAGCTTTTTATTTACAAAACATATGCATGGGAAGTTTTTCAACACTGACCTTTGCAAAGCCTTCTGTTTCAAATTATCCTCTCCTTCCCTCCACCCCTTGCCTAGATGGCAAGTAATCCAATATATGTTAAACATGTTAAAATACTTGCTAAATCCAATATATGTATACATATTTATACAATTATCTTGCTGCACAAGAAAAACCAGATTAAGAAGAAAAGAAAAAATGAGAAAGAAAACAAAATATAAGCAAGCAAACAACAGAAAGAATAAGAATGCTATGTTGTGGTCCACACTCAGTTCCCATGGGGCTCTCTCTGGGTGTAGATGGCTCTCTTCATCACTGAACAATTGGAATTGGTTCAACATTCACTCTTGCAAAACCTTGCGTTCCAATTTTTTTCTCCCTTCTTTTCCCTCATCCCCATCGTTAGATGGCAAATAATCCAATATATGTTAAACAGTGCAATTCTTTTGTACATATTTCCACAATTATCATCTCACATGCTTTATCAGTGATTAGAGAGCACAGGCGAGGGATCATGTGCCTCCATTCTTTTAGTGTTCAGGGAATGAATCCTTCTGGGTCAGGAGACTTGAACTCAATGAAAGGAACCTTATTATCTATTTCTCATGGACTTCAGTTCTCACTTCACATCACTCCCATCAAAACTGTCCTATTTATGAGTCCTTGAACTTGACATTGTATCTCCCCACTCTCGGCCTTTGTTCTGGCTGGCCCTCATCATGCCTGGAAGTCACTCCTCACCTACACCTCTTGGAGTCCTTATCTTTGAACTCTTTGCTCCAATGACAGCATCCTCCTTGCTGTGCCTTTAACAAGACATTCCATCTTCTGACTTGGGCATTTTGTCTGGCTGTCTCATTCCTAGAAATATCTGTGTCCTCTCTACCTTCTGATTTTCTTCAATTCCCTATTAAATACTTTCTTATATGGGAAGTCCTTTCCAATTCCTCTTAATTCTAGTGCTTTCTCTCTTTTGTTTTCTACATATGGCTTGATTGTTTATATTTGTTTGCTTATTTTAAGTAATCTCTATTTTTCTTAAAGTATCTTGTATTGTTTTTATCTTATTAGATCTATCCCAAAGCACGATAGACTCTCTTAGGAAGCAAGTGGGCTCCTCACTTTGGGAAGAACTTCAAATAAAGACTGGATGAACACATCTTATTTTTTCTTGTGGAGATTGTTTTCTGGTTGTAGGTTGGATTGGCTGGCCACTGAAGTCCTTCCCAGGGCTGGAAATCTATGCTTTTGTAACTTGTTTCTCTGGGATATTCTTCTAATAAAATGTACACTGTTTTGTTTTGATTAGGCACTAAAATACTGGACTTAGAATCAAGAAGACCTGAATTCAAGTCTGGCCTCAGACACTTCCTAGACGTGATACTGGACAAATCACTTCACTTTTGTCAACTCTAGCTTCCTTATCAATGAAATGGGCATAATAATGGTGTCTACCATAGGATTTTTGAGGATCAAATAATCTAACATTTGTAAAATGCTTTCTTATCAATAAAATGGGGATAATAATGGGATCTACTTATAGAATTTTGTGAGAATCAAATTATCTAACATATGTAAAATGATTCCTGATCAATAAAATGGGAATAATAATGGGATCGACTTGTAGGATTTTTGTGGGAATCAAATCATTTAACATTTGTAAAATGCTTTCTTATCAATAAAATGGGGATAATAATGGGATCTACTTATAGAATTTTGTGAGAATCAAATTATTTAACATATGTAAAATGATTCCTGATCAATAAAATGGGAATAATAATGGGATCGACTTGTAGGATTTTTGTGGGAATCAAATCATTTAACATTTGTAAAATGCTTTGCAAACTTGAAAGTGCCAGAGAAATGCTAGTTCATGTTGGTTGTTTTGTTTTCCCTTTTGTAGGCTCTGCCTGGTACAATGTCTTGCACATAGACATATATTTTTAGAATTGAATTGGATTAATAATGTTTGTTCCAATTGAAAAGAGTAAAATACAGTTTCTCTTGGTAAAGAAGATAGAATTCAAATTGAAGTTGAGTCATTCCACTTTCTTTCTGTTGTCTGTAATAATGACATCAACTGACCTTGCTTTCCAGAGAAGACTCAGCTTGAAGAAGCCTTGGTAATCATTTGCTTTGCCCCTTAATTTTTACAGTTGTCAAAATGAAATTCCAGCCAGTTTGTATTTTCCCAGGATCACAAAAGTAGCAGAATTCAGGTTTGACTAGAGGTCGAAACTGAGGGCTTTTAGCCCTTGTGCATATTGCCTTTCTTGCAAATCAAGTCAACAAGCAGTTATTAAGTTCATAGTCTATGCTAGTTACTGTGCTAAATGCTGGGAATATAAACACAAGCAAAAAGAAAGACAGTCTTTACTCCCGAGGAGCTTATTTTAAAACGAGGAGACAATACTTAAAGGAACCACAAAGGGGAAGGTGTGAGGGGAAATTGTGGTGAAATAAAGAGTTTAGACAGGAGCCAGAAGAGGCATGAGGAATGAGTATGGCTGTCCTAGGCACTTGCTCAGAGTATATATTGAAATAAAAACTTACCAATGGGTGCAGGCATTTCCAGGGTGAGAAGGCTACAGAGGAGTGGTGAAGAGGCTGGACCAGAGTGAGAGGAAGAGCAAAGAAGTGTCTCTGGCTTCCCTGAATGCTTATTCCAAATGATGGCTCTTAGGAGAAACTCTCCAATGGGAGGAGAGGCAGGAGATATCAGGGAAAACCCTTTTATTGATATTAATCATTCAGATTTTTAGTCTTCTGGATACTGTTCTTTTTGTAGTTTTGTTCTGATGCATTTTTCTTATTTAACATTTTATTATTTCCCACAATTTTGGGAAATTGAACAATTTTAGCATCCTTTTTTTTTTTTTTTTCAAATTTTGAGTTGCAAAGTTCTCTTCCTCTCTCTCCATTGAGAAGGTAAGCAATTTGACATAGGTTATATATGTGTAGCCATGCAAAATACATTTCCATGCTGTTAACTAAGACAAAGATAAAAATCCTCCAAGAAAAATAAGGTAAAGAAAAATACTTTTATCTGAATTCAGACCCTACTGAGATGGACAGCATCTTTCCTCATATAGAATTTCCTTGAATCATTGTATTGCTGAAAATAGCTAAATTATTCGTAGCAGAGCATCATACAACATTGCTGTTACTGTGTATCATGTTCTCCTGGTTCTTCTGCTCATTTCCCTTTGTATTAGTTCATAAAATTCTCTCCAGACTTTTCTGAGAGAATCCTGCTCATCATTTCTTTTCTTTTTTTATTTTATAATTATAAATTTTTTGACAGTATATATGCATGAGTAATTTTTTTATAACATTATCCCTTATATTCATTTTTCCAAATTATCCCCTCCCTCCCTCTACTCCCTCCCCTGGATGACAGGCAATCCCATACATTTACATGTGTTACAGTATAACCTAGATACAATATATGTGTGTAAATACCATTTTCTTGTTGCACGTTAAGTATTGGATTCAGAAGGTATAAGTAACCTGGGTAGATAGACAGTAGTGCTAACAATTTACATTCACTTCCCAGTGTTCCTTCCCTGGGTGTAGTTGTTTCTGTCCATCATTGATCCACTGGAAGTGAGTTGGTTCTTCTTTATGTTGAAGATTTCCACTTCCATCAGAATACATTTTCATACAGCATTGAAGTGTACAGCGATCTTCTGGTTCTGCTCATTTCACTCAGCATCAGTTGATTTAAGTCTCTCCAAGCCTCTCTGTATTCCTCCTGCTGGTCATTTCTTACAGAGCAATAATATTCTAATAACCTTCATATACCATAATTTACCCAACCATTCTCCGATTGATGGACATCCATTCATCTTCCAGTTTCTGGCCACTACAGAAAGAGCTGCCACAAACATTTTGGCACATACAGGTCCCTTTCCCTTCTTTAGTATTTCTTTGGGATATAAGCCCAATACCTGCTCATCATTTCTTAAAGCACAATAGTATCTGGATACTAGTCTTATCAACCATTTTCACTCCATTTTAAATATTCATTTTTTGGTTATGTGGCCTATCTTTAAAAAAAAAATCTAAGTAAGCTAGTTCTATGTGAAGCTTGATCACTCTTTAGCTATCTCATCATCTTCCTCATTAGAATTATTTGATACTATGTTCTCAAAGTTTAATTTTTGAAAGTATCTTGAATCCATCCTCCCTTCTCCATTTATGCCTTCGTGATTATTGTTTCTTTATATTTTCATCAGTCTCTAAACATTTATTAAGCACCTACCATAGGACATGAATTAGATTGTTTATAAGAGCCTAGAATATGTTTCAATGTGTCAGCTAATTCTTTTTATCAATCAAGAAACCCGTACCTTGTGGTGTAGTTAAGAAAGGTCTAAATTTTCAATCAAGAAAAACTTGTCTCTAATTTTCCAGCTGTGTGATCTTGGACAAGTCATTTATTGAATCCATCAAAAACAAACTGGACATTGCTTGTCCAAGCACTGTGCTCAGTGGTAGGGACACAGATTTTTATCTGTATTTACAAATTTTTATATATATTAAGTTACTTATAAACAATATTTATATTCTTTTTTTTCTATTTATAAAGTTGTCTTCAAGGGGGCTTACATTCTAATAGGAGAGAGAATTTGGTATATTAATGATTGTACATACTATCCACAAAATAAGCAGCAGGCATCTTGGGCTGGAGAACTTCAGGAGTTGGAGAAACCAGGAAAGGCTTCTTGAACAATGTGCTCCTGGAGCCAAATCCTAAAAGACACCTGCAATACTAAGATATGTTGGAACAGATAGAGTGCATTGCAGAGTAGAGGAGAGAGCTTGCAAACACATGGGATTTAGAGATGGAAGGCCATGGATATGGGAAAAGTTAGAAGGCAATTTTAGTTTTATTTCTAATTTTATTTTTTCATAGTATTCTATTTTTTCCAGTTACCTGAAAAGAGTTTTCAACATTCTTTTGTAAAATTTTGATTACTATTTTTCTCCCTTCCTTCCCTTCTCTCTCCCCAAGACAGCAGGCAATCTGATAGGTTATAAAAGTGCAATCATTTTAAATATATTTTATTTTTTTAAATTTTATTTTAGCAGGAAATTTTGACTACTACAAAAATTAATTAAGAGGAGTAATAGGAAATCATCCCAGAAGTGTAAGTAGAAGCCAGATTGAAATGTCAGGCTAAGGATTTTTATTTTATCTGTGAAGTAATTCAAAACCACACAATATTTTTCTGTAGGAGAGTGATATGATCAGATTTGGGCATTACTATTGTGAATTTGGTGGATTGTGGGTAAATTGGAGGGGAGAAAGGTTAGTAGATTGACGTAGTCTATGTGAAGAATGAAGAGGACCAGTAAAGTTGTGGTTTAGGGAAAAGGAGTGGAAAGATAGGTGCAAGTCAAGATAGAATGAATAAGATTTGGTTGTTGATTGGATATTGACTTTTGCCGAAAGAAAACTCAAAGATGCCTCCAAAGTCATCAGCCTGGGTATCTGTAAATATCATGGTGATTCAACAGAACTGATGAAATTTGAACAAGGGATGAATTTAGGGAGAAATATGAGCTCCATTTTGCACATGTTGTGTTCAGATACCTGAAGGCCATCCTAGAAGCAGTTGAGAATTTATAATTAGAACTCAAAAGACAGAGTTGGATCATCAGAAAGATGTAACTGCAGCATGAGAGCAACATGGAAGAGACAAAAGAGAAAGAGAATCTGGAACACATACTTAGTGGGTGAATGGGAGATGATTCAGCAAAGGAAACTAAGAAAGACTTGGCAGAAAGGTCAGAGAAGAACCAAGAGAGATTCATCCAAGCCAAGGGAGGGAAGAGAATGTGCAGGAGTAAAGAGTGGTCATCAGTTTCCAAAGCTCCTGAGAGGTCAAGAAGAGTGAGTAGGAGAAAAGATGATGGAATTTCACATTTAGAGCTTGGGAACCTTGATGGGATCAAGTGATGATGTCAGAAGCCTGCTTACTTAGGGCTGAGACAATAAGGAGTTCAGGGATTTTAGGCAGTGAATATAGATGTTTTTTTTTCCTAATAATATGCATCAGTAAAAGGAATCACAGAAAAGAGGCAGGAAGGATCGAAAGTAAATCAATAGGTTGTGAACTGAAAGGATGGGAAGAAATAATCTCCTAATTGGCTATTTGTCTCTGAGGACTAGGCAATTACCATGCTTTAGTCACTTCATACAGATGTGTACTCCACGTTTGCAACACCCGACATTCAAATTCTTACCTGTCCTATTTCAACTATTTAAATATGAACTGGAATCTGGATTTTATGTCTATTCTGTATATATTCAAACTAGGGAATTTATTAATGTCATCGTGCTTGTTATGATAATCATGATTATTATGATCATGGTGATTATCATCATTGCTGCCATTCTTCACTTCCTCCTCAAAGTCAAGATCATAGTCATTCCCATGATCTTCATCACCATCCTCTTTCCCTTCAAGGTAACTCCTATTTAAATAAGCTTTTAACTTTATAACAGTAAGAGGTTTTATAACAGTAAGAGGTTAAACAGGGCAGATAGTATAGATATTACTATTCCCATTTTCCAGAAGAGGGAAACAAGATGTCTAACAATTCTGACCGGCAATGTACATTATTTCTTTTCTAGCACGAGTATTGCTGTTTCAGAGACAGTAGGTTTTAGTAGGTTTAAGTGCACCGCAAGGGAGGTGGGATGAGGAATAACTCAGATTTGACAAGTTCAAGTGCTTCCATAAACTCTTCTGTTACCAGGAAGTGGGATTTACATCTTGATTCAGGAAAGCTCTTTAGCAACTGACATCCTCAGTCTGATGCGAGCTTTGAGAAGAGGGAGAATAGGAGAGATTAGGATAAGAAGGGAAGGCTTTAATTTAGCCCTGAGTTGGATGATTAGCTTTTTAATTTGAAGGCCTGTGATAGGAATCATTGTACAAACAGTGGTGAAGAAGATTTGTTTCTGGGATTGGAACTTAATGTATTTTAACATTTTGAATTTTGAAAACATTTAAAGTTTTGAGTTTCAAAATCTATCCTTCCCTCCTTTCCTTTTCTTCCCCCTTCCCTGAGATGGCAAACAATCAGATATAGATTATACATGTGCAATTATGTAAAACATTTCCATTTTATATAAGAAGACTAAAATACAAGAAAAAGAAGTAACGTAAAAATAGAATGCATCAGTCTGTATTCAATTCATATCAGTTCTTTCTCTGGAGACAGTATGCTTCATCATTAGTCTTTTGGGATTGTCTTGGATCCTTATATTGCTGAAAAGAGTTAAGTCATTTATAATTCTTCATCAAACAATATTGCTGTTAATATGTACAACATTGTCCTTGTTCTATTCATTTTACTATATATCAGGTCTTTCCAGATTTTTCTGAAATCATCCTGCTTGTCATTTCTTATGGTACAATAATATTCCATTACAAACCTACAGCATGGCTTATTTAGCTATTCCCCAATTAATGGGTATACTTTTGATGTCAAGTTCTTAGTCATCATAAAAATAGTTGCTATAAACATTTTCGTTCAAATAGGTCCTTTTCTCTTTTTGGATATCTTTGGCACATATCACACAACAGTGATATTGTTGGATCAAAAAGTATGAACAGTTTTACAGTCTTTTGTATATTTTCAAATTGCTCTCCAGAATGATTGGATCAGTTCACAATTCTACCAACAACGCATTAGTGTTCCATGATTCCATTCAGTTATATTCATAATTTACAGTTATGATTACTTCCTGTGCATTTCCCTTTATGCTATTTTTCACTTATCTTCCCTCTCTCTCTTAAACCTTACCCTTTCCTCCCTCATAAATGTTTTACTTCTTATCACTGCCTTTCCCAATATACTTTTCTTTTGATCTTTCCCTCTTCTATTATTCCTGTCACTTTTTATTTCCTCATAAGGAATATACATAGAGAGATTTTTATTTCTGAGTGTGTATGTTATTCCTTCTTTGGGCCAGTTTTGATGAGAGTAAGGTTCAACATTTGCCTGTCATGTCTCCCCATCTTTCCCTTCATTTAATAGCTCTTTTATATGGAATCATTTATCCCATTAAATCTTTCTTTCCTTTATTTCAGTGCAATATTCTTTCTTACCCCTTTATTTTGCTTTTGAGGGTATAATTCCATTAAAATTGCATTATATCTACACCCTCCATTCTTATCATAATAAAATTAAGTTACAAATATTATTTTGCCATAAAGAAATATAAATCACTTAACCTTATCAAATGTTTTGTTTTCTCTATCATTTCTTTTTCTTCGCCTTTTTATGTTTCCCTTGAGTCTTGTATTTTATTCAGCTATAATCTTTTAATTAGAAATTCTTGAAGTCTTTTATTTCATTAAATGTCCATTATCCCCCACCCTCCAAAATTATATTCACTTTTTCTGGGTAGCTGATTCTTGGTTGTAATTGTAACTCTTTTGGCTTCTGGTATATCATATTCCAAACCCTCCTGTTCTTCAATGTGGAAGCTTCCAAATTCTGTGTTATTCTGACTGTAGCTCCACAAAAATTGGATTGTTTCTTTTTGGTTGCTTGCAATACTTTCACCTCAGTTTGTGAGCTCTGGAATTTGGCTGTGATGCTCCTGGGAATTTTCATTTTGAGATCCTTTTAAGAGGTGATCAGTGGATTCTTTCAATTTTTATATTGCCCTCTAATATTTTGGTTCTAATAGGGCAGTTGTCTTTGATCATTTCTTAAATGATATTGTCCAGACTTTTAAAAAAAATTATGGCTTTTGGGTAGGTCAACAATTTTTTTTATTATGTCTCCTGGATCTATTTTCTAGATCAGTTTTTTTTTTCCTGAGGAAGATTTAATTTTAGCTGATTTTTTTTATTAAAGCTTTTTTTATTTTCAAAACATATGCATGGATAATTTTTTAACATTGATCCTTACAAAAGCTTGTGTTCCAAATTTTCTACTACTTACCTACTTAATATGTTAAAATATATTGTAAATCTAATAAATATAAAAATATTTATACAATAATCTTGCTGCACAAGAAAATCAGATCAAAAAGGAAAAAATGAGAAAGAAAACAAAATGCAAGCAAACAACCACAGAAAGAATGAAAATGCTATGTTGTGTGTCATAGTTCTCTCTCTGGGTGTAGATTCATTCTTCATCACAAGATCATTGGAACTGGCCTCAATCATCTAATTGTTGGCAATAGCCATGTCCATATGAATTGATCTTCATGTAGACTTCTTGTTGCCATGTATAATGATCTCCTGCTTCTGCTCATTTCACTCAGCATCAGTTCCTGTAAGTCTTTCCAGGCCTCCTCTATGAGGTCATCCTCCTGATAATTTCTTATAGAACAATAAACTTTTCTATAACATTCATATACCATCACTTATTCAGCCATTCCCCAGCTGATATTCAGTTTCCAGTTTCTAGCCACTACAAAAAGGGCTGCCACAAACATTTTTGTACATATGGGTCCCTTTCCCTCCTTTAAGATCTCTTTAGGATACAAGCCTAGTAGAAACACTTCTGGATCAAAGGGTATGGACAGCTTGATAACTTTTTGAGCATAGTTTCTTTTTTTTAAATTTATTTTTTAAATTTTATAATTATAATTTTTTGACAGTATATATGCATGAGTAATTTTTTTTTATAACATTATCCCTTGTATTCATTTTTCCAAATTTTCCCCTCCCTCCTTCTACTCCCTCCCCTGGATGACAGGCAATCCCATACATTTTACATGTGTCACAGTATAACCTAGATACAATATATGTGTATAAATCCAATTTTCTTGTTGCACGTTAAGTATTAGATTCTGAAGGTATAAGTAACCTGGGTAGATAGACAGTAGTTTGAGCATAGTTTCAAATTGCTCTCTAGAATGGCTGGGTCCAGTCACAATTCCACCAACAATGTATTAGGGTCCCAGTTTTCCCATATCCCCTCCAGCATTCATCATTTTCTTTTCCTGTCATCTTTGCCCAGAATAGATAGTGGTATCTTAGAATTGTCTTAATTTGCATTTCTCTGATAAATAGTCATTTAGAGCACCTTTTTATATGACTAAAAATGATTTAATTTCTTCATCTGAAAATTGTCTCTTCATATCTCTTGACCATTTATCAATTAGAGAATACCTTGAATTCTTATAAATTTGACTCAGTTCTCTATATATTTTACAAATGAGGTGTTTATCAGAACCCTTAAATGTAAAAATGTTTTCTTTTCAATTTATTGCTTCCCTTCTAATCTTGTCTGTATTAGTTTTGTTTGTACAAAAACTTTTAAACTTAATATAATCAAAATTATCTGTTTGGTGTTCAGTAATGAGTTCCATTTCTTCTTTGGTCACAAATTCCTTCCTCCTCCATAAGTCTGAGAGGTGAACTATCCTATGTTCTTCTAATTTGCTTGTAATATTACTTTTTATGACTAAATCATGAACCCATGTCAACCCTATCTTGGTATATGATGTTAAGTGTGGGTCAATGCCTAGTTTCTGCCATACTAGTTTCCAATTTTTCCAGCAGTTTTTAATCAAATAATAAGTTCTTATCCCAAAAGTTGGGATCTTTGGGTTTGTTAAACACTAGATTGCTATAGTTATTGACTATTTTGTTCTGTGAACCTAACCTATTCCACTGATCAACTGCTCTATTTCTTAGTCAGTTACAAATTTTTTTTATGACAGCTGTTTTATAATATAGTTTTAGATAGGCAACTTTCATTGTCATTTTTTTCATTAATTTTCTTGAAATTCTTGACCTTTTGTTCTTCCTGATGAACTTTGTTATTATTCTTTCTAGATCTGTAAAATAATTTCTTGGAAGTTTGACTGGTATGGCATTAAATAAGTGATCAGCTATTTTTCAAATGAGAAATTTCACATTTTCTTCTATTTTTATTTTACTTTTTTGAATTTATTTTATCATATCTTAATATTTCACAGTAATTAATTTCCACTTGTTTAAGTCTAATTTTTAAGTAATTATGGTCTTTTGTGAACTTTTGTACTTCCTTTTAAATTTGGTCAATTTTATTTTGAGGGGAGCTATTTTCCTTAGCAAATTTTTGTATATCTTTTCCCCACACTATAGATTCTTTTTCATCTCATGATTCTTTTTCATTAGTCTCATTTCTTTCTTCTTTTTAAATTATAGCTTTTTATTTTCAAGCTATATACATGGATAATTTTTAAACAGTCATCCCAACAAAACCTTGTGTTCTAATTTTTTCCCTCCCTTCCTCCTTTTCTCCTCCCTTCCTCCTTTTCCCCCAGTTGGCAAGTGATCCAATATATGTTAAACATGCAATTCCTCTATACATAGTTCCACAAATATGCTACCCAAGAAAAATCAGATCCAAAAAGAAAAAAAAATGAGAAAGAAAACAAAATGCAAGCAAATAACAACAAAAAGTGAAAATACTATGTTGTGGTTGACACTCAAACCCCACAGTCCTCTCTCTGAGTTCAGATGGCTTTCTTCATCACAAGATCATTGGAACTGATCTGAATCACCTCATTGTTGATGAGTCATGCCCATCAGAATTGATCATCATATAGTCTTGCTGTTGCTGTATATAATGATCTGGTTCTGGTCATTTCACTCAGCGTCAGTTTCTATAGGTCTCTCCAGGCCTCTCTGAAATCATTATGCTGATCATTTTTTATAGAACAATAATATTCCATAATATTCATATATCATAACTTGTGGAGCCATTCTCCAATTGATGGGCATCCACTCAATTTTCAGCTTTTTGCCATTCGTCTCATTTCTTGTCCATTTTTTCTACTTTTCTAATTTTCTTTAAAATAATTTTAAGGCTCTTCCAGGAATTCTCTGGGATCCTGGGACCAAATTACATTTTTCTTTCAGGCTTCACATGTAACCATTTTGACTCTTATAAGTTTATGGCTTAATCCTCCTTATC
Organism: Sminthopsis crassicaudata; assembly: GCF_048593235.1. NCBI lineage: Eukaryota > Metazoa > Chordata > Mammalia > Dasyuromorphia > Dasyuridae > Sminthopsis > Sminthopsis crassicaudata. Next base: position 477,161,547 of record NC_133620.1, on the reverse strand, counting down.
ACCATAGTAACCTTCTATAGTCTTCTATAGTCTTTTTTTTTGTTTTTGTTTTTTTGCTCATTTTTTGTTATTTTTTTGTAACTCAGGTTTCTATGTGAGAGTTGGGCTCTGGTCCTACACTGTCCCAAGCTTTTTGTGCTGGGTCTCTAGGTCCTACTGATGGCTATCACAGGGCTTCAGGGCTTAGGTGCTGCTTTCATTACAGAGTAGGCTTCCCTTCTAGTTTTCAGTGAGGCTGGGGCCTTCCTGTTGGCTTCTTCTGGGTTTGGGGTTTAGCTCATGGGTTGCTGTGGTAACAGTCTTTCTGATGGCTGGCCTTGGAGGAGGGATTTTGTTCCTGGTCTGCCCCAGGGGTGGAGCCCTGCTCCTGGGTTGCTATGGAAACAGGGATTCTCTGCTGGCAGGCCCTGGAAAAATAATTTTGTTGTTGCTCTGCCTGAGGGGTGGGGTTCTGCTGCTGGATTGCTGTGGAACTGGAGTCTCTCTGCTGGTAAGCCCAGGGATGGGGGTCTCACTGTTGGCCAGCTGGTGGCTTGTGCTAGAGATGGCATTGCTGGGGAGGGTCTTGCTGAGCTGCACAGGCTGATCACTTAACTGGGAGGAGGATGCTCTGTGGGAGAGCTTGTCCTTGCTGGTGGATTGTCCCAAGCTTGGAGCCTTGCTGCAGGCCTTGTCCTGTGAGGCTCCCTGCTGCTGCTGATCTTGCTCCCCTTCTGCCCCAGTGAGACACATGTTTCTTGCCCTGCTGATACGCTGATTTCCTGCCCCTAGACCAATTCTGAGGCAGTTTTCTAGTTGTTTGGAGGGGAATTTGGGAGGGCTTCAGAGGATTGCCTCCTCACTCAACACTTGGCATTAGAAGCAGAACTTACTGTAAACTGAGCTATTCCTAATTGGATATTTCCATATCACAGTTCCTTCTTAAATGTTCCTTGAAAAAAATTGGTTATTTTTTGGACGTTCCATTCTCCAGATGTTTTATTAACTGTCATTCAGAAGCTGGCAGACCCTTCGAGGGGTTACACTGTTAGTTAGGCAGCAGTGATTTTCTTGCTTTGTCCTTAACTTCCAACACTTCTATTACTGTCCAATAGAAGTTGGACATCCATAAATGGAGGTTGGATGATAGTATATGCTATGACAATTTGTGTATGAGAAACATTTTTTAAAGAAAGAAAATTTGCATGTGGGGAACATAAAGAAAAGTACTAGAAATGGGAAAGGGACAATTGATATGGGGGAGGGTGACCATTAAAATTCCAGAGAATGCAGCTTTTCCCTCTATGTGTAGGCTGAACCTCCTGGGATCCTCCTTCCTGCCCCTGGAGACTATTAAGCACAAACAAGTATGGGCTTCTCATCATTCAGTTTATGAGGTAGAGAGAATGAAAACCAGTCCAGTGTCATAGGAACATGGGATTTTAAAATGGAAAGGAGCCTAAGAAATGATCTTGTTCAAGGGACTCAATTTATGAAGGAAGAAACCGGGCACTAAGAGTGAAATCAGTGCATCCAAAATCACACAGGTCATTTTCTTAGTTTGTATTTGAAATTTTTATTTCATACTTTGAAGTTTTGAAAGAACTAAACTTTTTACAAGATGGCTCTTAAATATATTCAATTTTCTAAGGTGCCAGCAGTCAAGATGTTGGAGTGACCCAGAGTCCCAGTGCTGGAAGGGAGCTCAGAGGCTATTTGACCCAATCCTTTCTCACTGACAAACCCCTCCACAAAACATGAAAATGCCATCTTAATTTTCTCTCATGACTTCCCATTCCACTTCTAAACAACATTTTGGTACATATAGAGCCTTTAGTCTTTCTTTGATTGCTTTGAGAGTATAGACATAGGGTAGATTCTATCAAAATGCATTACCCTGTGTTTCAGTCATGCAGTTACATAGAAATGAAGATTTGATCAGAAGAAATTTGTTGCAAAAGCTTAGTTATTCACCTCTCTTATTTTCATTTATGGTTTCCTCAGTGCATGTACAAACCATTCTTATAAAGAATCTTCAGTTATCCCTTCTAAATTGCAACTTTCCCTATTGTGGTTTTGATAGATCATGATATCTCAGAATAAGAGATTAATATCAGAATTATCAGAATAAGAATTAAATGGGAGTTCTGGGGGACTTTTGCAAAAGTTGTGGATGACAGAAAAAATTTAGAAACTCAGAAATGCGTAAAACATATGTATGGCATTGTATAATATTAACATTTTATCTTTTAACTCGAAATAATTCTGATTTCTTCTTTGGTAGAAGAGAGGGCCAAAAATTTTATGTGGATTTTCCAGATTATGGGACTGAACCTCTACCTCTGCAAACCCCAGTTTGTGATTTCTTCTATTCTTTGATGATCTTTCTCTGATTGAGATTTGTTGAAAATCAGTCTAAGAAGAACTTTATAATTGTATTCTAAATAGATTGCTAATTTTATTATCTTGAGTACCATTTTCATAGTCTCACATGGCACTGATGTATCAATATCTTTGCTTTTATCCTTTTCCAATTTTTCTGGATCAGTAGTTTAAAAAGGTTGGAATGAAATTTTGAAATGATATGGAGGACCTGCTTGTCTTTATTTTTCCATTTTGCTATCAATTTCCACTTTTGGTCTGTCTAATCAGTGCTCCCATGACATACAGAGTGGTAAATAATTCCCACCTCCATTACCAGTCATTACCTGTCCATGTGAGCTTGATGAGACATTTTCCCTCTGAGACCCAAGTTTCAAGACTTAGACTAGATAACACATTTTTAAGATGATCCGACTCAAACCATAGTCACCAAGTCTTCCAAAATCTCTCTCTACATCTCTCACCTCGGTTCTCTTCTGTCTGTTCATGTGGTTGCTACCACTTTAATTTAGATCTTTGTCATTTCTTACCTGATTAGACTCCTAGACCCCAGCATTTTCCCTCTCCAGTTCATTCTCCACAAAACTGTAAAAATAACCACTCTCAGATGTAAATCCACCTCTCTTGTTCTCCTCTTCACAAAGTTTCTGTGGCTACCTATTGCCACAAATCAAATACAAATTCCTCTGTCAGCCAAATAATACCTGGCCTTTTTTGCAGCCTACCTTTCCAAGCTTATTTGATGCTCCTCTTTGTGGCTCTTCCAGCCAAAGTAGCTGACTCCCATCTTAAAGCTTCACTTTTCACCCCTGTCTCTATGACTCTGTGCACACCAACCTTCTATTCCTGTAGTGCATTTGCTCCTCAACTCAGCCTCTGAGAAATCCTAGCTGTCATTTCCAGCAGCAAACTTTTTCTTATGCTACTTATTGGAAGTGTTCTCTCTTCCTCCCCAAATCATTTCATCCATATTGCTTTATTTACATGTTATAGTCTCCAATTAGAACATAAGCTTCCTGAGGGCAGGAGCTTTCTTATCCTTTTGCTGTCTGTGCAGCACCAAGCACTGCCTGGCACGTGAGAGGTGCTTAAATGCTTGTTGGGTTGGGATTATACTCAGAATTATAAAACAAGATTTCCAGAGTAGTAGGGATTTTTCTGCAAGTAGGCATGGAGAAAGCACATGCGAGCAGTTTGTCATTAGTATCCTCATCAGAATTAATATCCTCATGAGAATTATTCTCACCTACCCAGAATCTTGAAGGAATTCTTCCTCAATCAAACCCCTCCCACTTCCCTGCCAGAGAAGGAAAATAGGAAGTGGGAAGTAGTAGGGGGAAAGTAGAAAGGTATAGCAAGGTAGAAGGGAATAGGTGAGAAAGTAGGCAAATTAATCAATGGGTTTTGTACACAGTTATCCATTTGGACATTCCAGGTAGAACACTCTCTCCTTTTCTTTTGGATGATTGATTTACAAATGGCTTTGTCTTGTTTTGCTCAGGATTATCCAATAGATTCACCTAGATGTGGGTGAAAATTATTCTCTACTGAAAAACTGCAGATTGTATTGAAATCTCTAAAAGGGAAAAAATTCAGTCTAAATGTGAAAATGCTTTCAAAAGACCGGTTTATAACAGGCATCTCGCCAGGCCTTTCTGACAACTGGGGGCCAAAGGAAACATCCAGTGGGTGGGGAGAGGACTTGAAGATGGAGTCCTTTCACTCCCCCTTCTCTTTCCCCTCCCCACCCACGGACCCCCCAGAGAAGCACTGTAGTGGAGGTTGGAAGTTGGAGGATCAGTGAAAGAGGATCAAGAGACATACAGTGAGGAGCTAGAGATGAAGGCACGGAGTACCCCTCAAAGGAAGGGGTTGGTATCTGAAGTCATTTGAAGATCCACAAAGATAAGAAAGAGACTCTAGAGTGCTCTTTCTAAAAGCAAGGCACTCCTTTGGCTGTGGCTTTGGTGACCTCAGAGAGAGCAGATGTAGTTGCTGGCAGCTTTCCAGAACAGGAAGAAGGAAAATGGAAGCCAGTCATCTCTCCATTGGTTTTCTGAGCTGAGCTGAGCTGAGCTGAGGGACTGAAGGATGGCAGGATAAAAATATTGGAAAGCAAGGTTTCCCACTGACATAGTCGGGGGCCACAGTGAATCTTGCATGGCTAAATCCCTGGGTCTTTGGAGTCTCAGTAAATGGGCCACAGGCTTTCTCTGCTGCCTTCTTTTTAACCTTTCCTAGAGATCCCTGGTTTCTGTTAGCTGCCTTTTGGGTGTGGGGACAGGGGTTCTGGATGCTTCTTGAGGTCACCACAAATCATCTTGTTCCAGATCAGCTTTCTTTTGTGTTTTGGCCACACCTGAAAGAAGTTCTGTCCATTTTCTTCTTTAGCAAAGTCAGAGTTGCTTCTTTTGAAGCCTGATAGCAGTGACATCAAGGAACGTTAGAGCTTCATTGCTCACCTCTCCATTTGGGCTTATGGATGGTAGGAATCACTTATTTCCATTTGCCTTTTATCTACCCGACTATGATAGATGCATAGACTTTGTGAATTCTGATTTTTCTTTTGGTCCAATTATACGGGTGGAACTTTTGACAGTAAACAGTTTCTCTGACCATTTCTCCTGCCTCTCATGGTTTTGCCCTCCCCAGAGGAGCTCTGCTTTAGGCTCACAAGACCAGAGAGCTCTTTGGCGCTATCCTGGAGAAAATCTCTGAAACAAAACATATGGCTCATGCTCCCCCAAATATGGACAGCAAGGTCCCTTTTGAAAAGGTTCTCATTGTTCATCAGGCATGTTTCTTTGGTCCTCCAGAGAAAATGCTTAAGGCAGAAACAGTTCAAAACTGTACACAGTAAATAAGCAAACGTCTCCCGTGGCCCATTGTACTAATGCACTCTCCCCACCCCAGACATGTGTATGAAGATAAGGGCCTTTCAGTAGATCACTGAGTGGATATTCTACCCAGACTTCAGAGAATCTGCAGAGCAGCTCCTAATCTCACAAGCAATTGCAGATCTCTTGAAAAACTAGGGCATTGTTCTGGTTTCCTTGATCATTGCATAATACTCTTGGAGAGGTTGTTTTTTCCCAAGACAGATGCTCTTCTGGATCTCCCCACCCACTGGGGAAAAAGTGAGCCACTGAGTCTGGGATTGTCATGTCTTGGAGTCACTGGTCTCAGGTCTGTGCTCGGAGGGAACGGCTACCCGGAGCTCAAGTTCACTAAGACTAACACCCTTCCTACGTCCTTCCTAGCAGGTGCCTGTGGCCATAACTGCTGTGGAGGGGAAGAGGAAAGAATCCCCTCCTTATCCCCCTTGATAAAAGGAAATAGGAAAACCAAGCAAAGATTGCCTGATGAACCCTGGCTCCTATCTGGGGCTGTCGAACTTCATTCTATACCTGCCTTCTTATCAGCCTGATTTCTTCCGTATTTCTCATTTCTTTTTTTCTTTTCTCCATAAACAAGTCGCTCTAGCTCAAACTGCAATTTGACTGAGAACTTACATATTTCCAAGATGGTTTTCTGGGAGAGGATGAAGTTGTTCCTATTACTATAAGTTCATAGAGGCAGGGAGGTCCTGTAGGGGAGAGTGACTTTACCAATGCAAACCTCCACCTTTATTCAATGAGCACATAAATGGCAGGGGCATGAAGACAAGATTTAAAACAGTCCCTGACCTCGAGGAGCTCACATTCTGGAAGCTCAAAAGTAGAAAAATATGCAAATAGTATATAGGAGTATACACAATAGGATGAGGGATGAGCATTGCTTTCCTGCATGAGCTCAGAGGCTTCTGGTCCTGCAGGAAAAGCCTGAGGAGCTGTCCAAGGCATGGAAGGGTAAGGCAGCCAAGCTGTTAGAAATAAGGCTTGCCTGTCGGTATTAGGATTCTATTACTTTCTGAGTTCTGTGTTTTATGGTCAACAGCATACAGTGTCCACTCAAGCCCCGTAGGAATTCAGGGGTCTTGTCAGTGTCAGGACTAGGTGGAAGCCATTGCTAAGGCACTGAGATGTTCTGGAAGGCTTGGCACTTGGGTCCTGCTCGACATCCTCTGGGGAATGGTTGACAGATAAACTATTGGCTTTCATGCCTAGACTTTTAAGAAGCTACTTTATTTGGAGACTGGAACTGAAAAGTCTCATAGACTAGGCTGGAATATGGCTTTTCTTTTTTTCTTTTCTCTGTTTTTTTCTTCTCCCTCCCTCCCTCCTTCCCTCTTTCCCCCTCTTCCTTCCTTCCTTCCCTCTTTCCCCCTCTCCCTTCCTTCCTTCCTTCCTTCCTTCCTTCCTTCCTTCCTTCCTTCCTTCCTTCCTTCCTTCCTTCCTTCCTTCCTTCCTTCCTTCCTTCCTTCCTTCCTTCCTTCCTTTCTTTCTTTCTTTCTTTCTTTCTTTCTTTCTTTCTTTCTTTCTTTCTTTCTTTCTTTCTTTCTTTCTTTCTTTTCTTCTTTCTTTCTTTCTTTCTTTCTTTCTTTCTTTCTTTCTTTCTTCCTTCCTTCCTTCCTTCCTTCCTTCCTTCCTTCCTTCCTTCCTTCCTTCCTTTCTTTCTTCCTTCCTTTCTTTCTTTCTTCTTTTTGCATAAAGTCTACCCAGACAATGTGTTTAGGGAACAAGATTTCACCCATCTCAGAAAGTCACTTCTCTACCTGTCCCCCTTTCTCCATTTCATAAATTCCCAGCTTGAGTGCCTTGATTGGGAGGGAGGATCGCTGGCTGTCTGAACTATTGACATGCTTCTCACTCTCTCATCGATGCTTACAGAATTCAGATGTTGGGAGTTCTCTTTAGCTAGTTATGATCCTGCTGGGCACTCAATGGACCAAATTTTATGCTGAGCAGAGCACATGAGTGCACCAAGGTCACCATAGCTCTTATTAACTCTTTTACATGCATAATTCTCATTCTCTCTCTCTATCTCTGTGTATCTGTCTCTCTTCCCTTCCTCCTTCCTATGGATGAAGGACCATTTATTAACTGCTAACTACATGCCAGCTCAAGTGCTAGGTTCTGGTGACACAAATGCCCTCAAATAGACTTTGTTCTACCAGGAGAAGACAGCAAAAATAAAGGAATAGTGGCCAAAGAAGTGTTTTTAAATGGGTGAAGAAAGACTCTTCTTGCTTTGTCCAGCATCTGCACATGGATGTCCGGCAATCTTATTTGGTTGCGACAGGCTCTTTAAAATGAGAATGAAGTCGTTTGGATTTTTCTTATGATTCTAGAAGGTGGGCTCAGGGAGGGTTTCGCAGTACAATCAGAAAATGTCTGAGGGTGCCATTCAGCCCATCCTCAATCTTTTCCCTTCTCCCTTTGCCTCCAGCAGCTCTGACTCTGCTGGGTAATGGACAGAGATTGTGGTTTGCATTTACCTGAGTTGGTACCTTTTGTGAGTGACTCCCAGCTTCTTTTATTCTTAAAGCTCCAACCATCTTGAGGTTGTGCCTGCTGCTGAGTCATGGACTATCTCAGCCTCTGGAGAATTAGGGCCAGGGGTCAGCCAAAAGAAGATGGAGAGCTCCATGGTGGGCATTGCCATTACTGTTCCCTCCTGGTGCGAGAAGTGGGGAGGCTGTGTTCCAAGAGCAGTGAGACTGGCAAAGAAGGGAGACCAGTTGTATAGTGAGAACTAGGGGAAACTGATATCAAGCTACTACTCTCTTCATCGGTGCCATTTCTAGAGCACAATTGCCAGCCTCCTTGTAGAAGCTGTATGATGGGGGTGCTGGAGCAGGAAGCACTGGGGATGGATGGGCTAGGCTTTGCTAGATGGAGGCAGGGGCAATGAGATCTCAGCTCTTTCTAGGTATTTAGATTTATTCATTTGTTATTCATTTGCTGAGGAAATTCGGGAGGGGGCAAGAGTGAAGAAAACAAGTCCTGGTGAGAGAGTGGTGAAGGGGGATGGGCCTCAGTGGGATGGTCTGTTGTTTGTTCTCTCTAGAACTATTTGGCATAAAAAAGGATTTGAAGCTAAAAAAGAGACTCTTGAGTCTGGTCTCCATTCTGCTCCAAGCTGCCTGAAGATGGTTCTCCTTGGAACACCAATACAGGGTGGAAGGAGGACCAAAGTCTCCATCTCCCCTCAAGTGGACTCTGCAGCTGGAGGGAGGGGGTCATTAACACCAGGCCTATGGGAGTGCCCACAAGCTCCCATGCAGGTGGTCCATTTGGGTCAGTTGTATAATTTCCCTGGCCCTTATGGGTTAGAGGTCTTTGGATCATAGGGGGTGGGATGTGCTGCCCCCTAAAGCAAACCCCCATCTTGATCTAGAAGCTGAATGTGTATGCACACGTATATATGTATGAGTGTGTATGTGTGCACATGTGTGTGCATCCTTATATGGTGGGGCTGGGGAAGGAGGGATTACAGGCCATTTTGGTTATGTCTCCTCTATGTTAAAAAGAGGGAGCAGGGGCAGCTAGGTGGCACCTAGCTGCCCCAGTAGATAGAGCACCAGCCTTGAATTCAGGAGGACCGGAGTTCAAATCTGGTCTCAGACACTTAACACTTCCTGGCTGTGTGACCCTGGGCAAGTCACTTAACCCTAGCCTCAAAAAAAAAAAAAAAAAAAAAAAAAAAAAGATCAGAGAGAAGTTAATTTTCTTTAAGTGGTCTGGCCTAGGAGGTGAAAGTATAGGGAGTGAATCCCTCAGGGTATTTCGGGGGTGTTGCGGGATGTCAAGAAGCAAAGGAACTCTGTAGTCTAGAGTCTGGAGAGACCTCTGAGGTCCAAGCAGCCTTGGGGGGGGGGGGGAGAGTTGTAAGAACCTCAGATTCCTCACTTTATAGAAGAGGGAACAGGCCTGGAGTGGTCACCTGACTAGCCTAAAGTTCCATGGATCCAGGATTACCTCCGTTATATCACATTACCTTGGGGTGTTGATGCTATTGGTGGGGAGTGTGCTCAGTGGAAGGAGCCCATGCCCCGGGGCTGATCTGGAGCCTCTCTGAGGACGTGGGACCTTTGGGAGATGGAAGGACCGTGAATTACTCCACCCCTTTGCCCTAAGGTCACACACCCCTTCCATCATGGCAGACCTGAGGAAGGAATCCCCATGGATACTCCTCCTTCTGGGGAGCAGACAGGGCGGTCACTTCATAGAAAATGACATCATGCAAACAGGCTACCCAGGAGGAGCCACGGTTTCATTATCTAAAAAGGAAAAAAAAAAAAAAAACCCAGTTGTAAATCAGAGCAGAGTGCAGCTCCCCAAAGGGTTAATTCTTGAGGATTCAAAAATGCTCTTAGGGAATTAATGTCGAGGATCTAATGGCATATTGATGGTGGTGATGCATCTGGGCTCCATAAAAGCTTTTATACCTTGGATCTGTTTCAAGGGCAGAGATTTCAAGATGACTCATGGTCTTTCTACATGCAGTCATAATCCTTGTCCCCACCCTCCTCCAAGGGAGGCTTCTCATTGTTCCTAAAATTTCCCATTTGTTTGGCCATAGCTCTATAAACTCTTGGATCAGCAAATGGCTAGAGAGGGTGAGTGGGTGGGAGATTTCTCATAAATACGAATGACCGCTCTGGGGAAAGAAGCGCCCTCCCACAAAGATGGGGGCAGTCAGTATGAGAATCCAAACAAATGCCCGGCCTGCCTCCCAGCAAATAAGACATCTGAAAAAGCTGAAGAGTCATCCAGGCGTTACGAACATAAGGGATAAAGATAGGGAGCTGGCTCTGTCATCGTCAGGAGCCTGCAAGGGTTAGTCATGCTCGGTGCTGACATTTGGATCATAAAAGAGGCTCGCTGCTCCAAGAGCAACTTTCCTTTTCTGCTTAATATCGATCAGCATGCTGATGTTGTGCTTCCTCTGCCACGGAGAGGTGGAGGACTCTGTGGCAAAGGGAGGAACTGCATCAGAATCCCCACTTGGGGTGCTTGGGATGTATGTGCTCATCAAGTTGGGCAGAAGGACCATTGTGACAGATGACAGCCAAAGGATCAGGAGCAACCTTGAACAAAGTGGCCAAAATCAATGTGGGGTCAGGAGGGGCGCAGCCAGCAGGGCTTATTTATAGATTACGATGTGGTCTTTGTGGGTCAGATGCTTCACTGTACGTCAGTTCCTATCAGTCTCCCCCTGCTCTTCACAAGTCTGCTTATTCACTCCACACGATGGATCTGTGGTTGTCATTTTGTTTTTGTGCACCACGACCAGTCCCTTCTTTCCCAATGCAGTGGGCAGCTAGTTTGTTCCATGGTAGAAGAACCGCACCTAGTGGAACTCCCAGTTGAACATGTGTCCCGTTCAGTATGACCTGGATGGCGAGCAGGAGCTGGGAGGGCATCCTTTAGACTGCCAGGAAGATATGATGACTACTGGGGTCCTTTCCTTCTCAAATTCTCTGATGTCCACATTTCAGAGGTTTTTTTTTTTAATTAAAGCTTTTTATTTTCAAAACATATGCATGGATAATTTTTCAACATTAACCCTTGCAAACCTTTGTGTTCCAATTTTTCTTCCCCTTCTCCCATCCCCTCCCCTAGAGGACAAGGAATCCAATATATGTTATACATGGTAGAAATGCATGCTAAATCTAGTATCTGTGTATATTTGTATACAATTATCTTGCTGCTAAGAAAAATCGAATCAAATAGGAAAAAAATGAGAAAAGTAAAATGCATGTAAACTACAAAAAGAGTAAAACTGGTATGTTATGATCCCCATTCACTTCCCACGTCCTATCTCTGGGTGTAGATGGCTCTCTTCATCACAAGATCATTGGGACTGACCTCCAACATCTCATTGTTGAAGAGAGCCACGTCTGTTAGAATTAAGCATCATCCTATCTTGTTGCCGTGTATCATGATCTCCTGGTTCTGCTCCTTTCACTCAGCATCAGTTCCTGTAAGTCTCTCCAGGGCTCTTGGTAATCCTCCAGCTGGTCTTTTCTTACAGAACAATATTCTATAATATTCATATACCACAATTTATTCAGCCATTCTCCAGCTGATGGGCATCCCCTCAGTTTCCATTACAAAAAGGGCTGCCACAAACATTTCTGCACATGTGGATCCCTTTCCCTCCTTTAAGATCTCTTTGGAATACAAGTCTAGTAGAAACACTTCTGGGTCACAGGGGATGCACGGCTTGATAATTTTTTGAGCATAGTTCCAAATTGCTCTCCAATCCCCAGAATGGTTGGGTCCATTCACAGTTCCACCCACGATGTATTAGTGTCCCAGTTTTCCCACATCCTCTCCAACATTAAACATTATCTTTTCCTGTGATCTTAGCCAATCTGGTATCTCAGAGTTGTCTTAATTTGCATTTCTCTGGGCAACAGTGATTTGGAGCATCTTTTCATATGTGGTTATTGTGAAAATACACAACACTGACAGGAGGGTTAGCCATAAGGAACAAGATTGTAAGGACAGGACCTGATGCCAGGAAGTCCAAGAAGATGGGAGCGAGGGGAAAGGCAGAAAAGTGAGTGCACAGGTAATCAGGAAGGGCCTGCTGGGAGGGCCTGTCTCTAGGTAAGGTGGACAGACAGTGATCTACGTGGAATGCTTCTCACTTTTAAAGAGGTCCCTAGGAAACAAGTGACAAAGCAGGTGCTGAGTCTCATGTGGGGAAGAGGTTCTTTTACCTGCACCAGTGAGCAAAAGGCGCTAGAACTTAGGGTTCTCATGCTGTGGAGACACCTAAAACCTCGGTATGGAAGCCAGCTGATCTCTAAAAAATCTTTCATGTTTTATGTGAAGAAGTTGAACCCAGAGAACAGAGCCCAGAGCCCCACAGCTGGCAGAGGGAATCATTGTCAAATTACAAAGAAAAAGTGCCTTACTGAGCAGAAGGTGAAGAAGGGGAGCCTGTGAATCACCACATTCCTCACCCTCTGGAGCTCACCAGACATTGGTGCTGGCCACGGGTCTGCTGGGTAAATGTTTACCAGACAGCCTTCTGGGGGGGGGTGTCTTAGGACACACTTTTATATTTAGTGTACATTATTAACATTTTCTTCATAATTTTATTAACCTAAACAATCAGCAGAAGAAAAAAATCAAGCCCAAACTTATAGTAGTACTTACTAACACTTATATGGTACTTACTGTGTGCCAGTCATTGTGCTAAGTGTTTTACAATTATTATGCCATCTAATCTTCACTCCAGCACTATGAGATGTGCTATTATTATCCCAGTTTTTAAAATGAGGAAACTGAGGCAGACTTGGCTTGGGTCTCAGTCTAGTACGTGTCTGCATTTGAACTCTGGTCTTCCTGATTCCAGGTCCAGAACTCCTTCTACTTCACCCCCTCACTGTTCTTCTGAGGTATAAATGCTCACCCTGAGTATTTAGTGAGCTGGCTCTGGCACCTCCTGGAGCTTTGCGGACCCGGGCAAGGGCCTTCCCCTCTCATGGGTTCGGTTTCATCTGAAGAATAGCAGTTGCCTGAGATGATCTCAGAGGTTCCTTTCAAGCTTAGCATTTCATAATTCGAATTCATTATTTCAAGACTAAGCTCTTTTAATGTCAGATTTCCTATTTGAGTCATTGGCGAATGGATCTTTTGGCTCTGCTTGATTCACTCTCAGTTTGAACAAGTCTTCTCAGGTTTCTCTGAATCTCTTGCGTTTCTTACTTCTTAGAGCACAAGAACATCCCACTGCCTCCCCGCTATTAATGTGTTTCAGCTCTTCCCCAATGAGTGGATGCCCATTTTATGTCCATTTCTTTGCTACAGCAAAATCAGCGCCTATGAACCTTCTCCTACTCCGGGCTTTCCCCTCTGTCCTGGCATCTCTCTCTCCCTCTCCCTTGCAAAATCTGTCACCCCATCCATTTTTCCTGTTTTGGTTTCCAGGTACATTGCAGTGAGCTCAAAGCACCAGGGATCGTAATACAAACTGGGTGTTTGGGGACCAAATCCAAAGTGGGAGTCTGCCGGCTCAGGAGAACCAGAACCAAGTTCTTGCTAGCTCAAGAGAGACAGGTGGTCCTGGTGTGGTCAATTCTCCTCAGGCTATTGAGAACCAGAGAACCATCCCCCTTGCAATCCCGAAGTCAAAGCTCTCTGGAGAGTTTTATTGAATATGTATTTATAGGGTTTTGAAAGCCTTTCCTTGTTACTGCTTTCAGAACATTCTCCATGTTTGGTGCTGGTGGGGGGGATTTGTTTCTATACAGATTTTTTTTTTATCTTTTTTTTGTTAATTTTTATAATTATAACATTTTCTTTGACAGTATATATGCATGGGTAATGTTTTACAACATTATCCCTTGTACTCCCTTCTGTTCCGAATTTTCCCCTCCTTCCCTCCACCCCCTCCCCGAGATGGCAGGCATCCCCATACATATTAAATATCTTATAGTATATCCTAGGTTCAATATATATGTGCAATCTATACAGTTATTGATCTCAGATGCTAATTGGATAGGAGATATTATCAGAATGGCGCTATTTCTGAGGATTTAAGAGGGAAATGGAAGACTTCATAGGAGATGGGGAGGAAAGAGAGGCTGGCAGAGTGTCCCCTCTAGATGTCTGGAGCTTCATAATCAAAGCTATCAGGCTGCGGAGTTAAGATTTAAATAGAACTCATTATGTGCCCGACACATGTGGACAAATGGGTCAATTGACTGGGAGTTTAGGAGGCAAGCACGGATGTAAGTTCACAAAGCACACAAGCTAAGGTTTGACCGGATTAGGGACGATGCCTGAGTGATGGGGCAGTGCTCAGAAGTGGTACCCCACCCCAACTGAGCTCTCCTGTTCTGAGTTCTTAGCTTCTAAAGTTTCCCAGCACAACGTTCCTGCTCCCATGGCCGTCACTCTGACAGCTCCCACGTCACCTAGCTACCAGCATTGATTCACACTATCTCAGATGAGGTGTGGACATGGTCTTTCACTGTGTTGCACAAAGTTGAATAAAAGCCCTTTTATAAGTTCTTTTGTACCCCAAATTCTAAGTTTTTCCTATTTCATGATTCCAAAGCATTGGGCCTAATTCCAGAGGCTTTTATATATGTAGTAGTTGGCATACAGTAAGTGTCTAATAAATACTTGACTGATTTGATCACATTCTAGTCCTAGCGCTACTAGAAACTAGCTAGATTGCCTTCTGCAAATCCCTTCCTTCTGAACTTCAATTCCATCTAGAAGGCATTTAGCTTTAAAAGTCCCCTTTAGTTTGAGCATTTATGTATAATAGTGATGCCATTTTGGTCCTCTGGGAGCATGAAGGACAACCGTGGCAGGGCTACATGGTGAGCAGAGGACACTATCTCATTAGTGCCTACTGTGGGCAGAGCACTGATCCAGGCCCTGGGAGGAAACACAAAGTCTGGATGAGACAGGTCCCTGTTTGCCCACCAATATGGGAATCCTATTTGACCAGATCAGTCAAGTAAGATGAAAACATCAATGCCCAATGCTTTGGAATCATGAAATACTATACACAAAATCAAATTTGCTATACACAGGCAAAAGGCACTCAGTCAATCAGTCAACAAGCATTCATTGTATGCCTTCTGTGTACCAGAACCTGGAGATGCAAAGACAAAGCATGAAACAGTCATTGTGGATCGACATTTTCATTCTAACAAACTATGTCAAATATGGCGGTCTTTCTCATTGACTCGTTCTCAAGAGATATGATGGAAATGTTAAAAACCAAATCACTTGGACTTAATTTTCAAAGTAATCCCCCACATCCTTCTTCATCATGTCTTTACCCATCCACTTAAGTAAATTTAAACATTAATTCATTAACCAACTGCCATCCTTAGCAGGGCACTTTGGGTAGTTCTCAAGACAAAGAATCTGAATTGTTGAAAGGAGAAAACCAACCTATTATGCTAGTGAACATTTGGCCATGTTTTGCCAAGTTGTCACTTGAGTGGTGACTCATGATTTGATGAGGATGAGCTCATGTGCTTGTGAAGGCTCAAGTCACCAGGGAAATTACAGAAACTCTTGCTTTGGCTATAGAAGCATTTTTTCCAGTCTCCAACTCAGTCCTTACCTTTTAGTGAATCTCCAACTCAACTGCCACTTGAAAAGAGACTCTTGGGATTACAGCTTCAGCTTTGAGATGAGTCTTGGAAGACACTGAGTCCAAGCACCTCATGTTGTAGGTGAGGAAGCTGAAGCCCATAAATGGAAGTGACTTGTCAAAAAGAAAAGGGGGGAAAGGGGGTCCACTTGAGAACTCTGATTGGCATCCAAACCATGCTTCCTTCTCTAATAAATTTCTATGTGCTTTTTGTTCATCCCAATTAGGAATTCTGTCTGAAAGCTTGGAAGTGCCCATAGCAGCATCAGAAGTTTGGCAAATTCAGGCCAGGTGTGTTCTTTTACTAGAATGAGGGTACCCTAGGAGAATGATTGGCAGGCATGCAAATGACAGTACAAGAAGGAACAGTCTGGACATTCACGTGGACTACAGTGCACGGGGATGTGGTCACTTCAGTGGTACCGTTTGCTAAACCTATTTTGACACTATCCAAAAAGCTGCTTTCTTTGAGAGTTAGGTTGACATAGCTAAAAGAGCACAGGACTTGGTGTCAGAAAGCCTTGGGTTCAAATCCTCAATCGTATTTTGACTAGATTCATGAATACAGGCCCATCTTTTCATATCACTGGACCTCAGTTTCCTCATCTGCCAATATGTCAGCATGTCAAGAATGTGTGATTTTATTGGTGCAGAAACTTTCCATAACTTGATAGATATGTTTTAGAAAGGTGTCTGGGTGTTCATGATGAAATAGCTTTCTCACAGTCTGCTGCTGACTCCCCTGACTCTTTCTCCAAAGAAGAAAAACACACTATTAAGAACAACATGACAGACCTGGAGAGCAGATAGCAGATAACAGAGATCCTGGTCTATTTTCCTTCTTGTCCTAGTTCTATCAATTTTGCTTATTTAGAAACTTTTCAATTTAATTTAATTGAAATTATCTACTTTAGAATTGTCCTTATTCCTTATTTGGTTAATAATTCACCAGTGAATTGTGGCTGAAAAAGATTACCTGATTTTTGTTTTCTTCTCATTTTAAAATATTATGACTGCTAATAGCTCATAAATTCATTCTGAGCTTATTATCATATACATAGTAAGAAGCTGGTCTCGATCTAATAGCTGCAAGATTGCTGTCTAGTTTTCTCGGCAATTCTGACCAAAAATATCCTTGAAGGAGTTTTTATTTTTTTTTAGCTGTTTCATGTCTTAGGAATAACACAAAAGTTTAATGAAAAAATGGTTTGGGTATTAAGATACGATCTCCTGGGTCTTGGTCATCATCAATTTGGAGCCTTCGTCCAAGGTATCTTTGTCTTAATTCAGGGGGCTGCCTATCCATCAGCTTGTCACCATCTGGTTCATGGACATGCTTCATCTGCTTGGTTTTTCTTATAGTCCGTCTCTTCTAGTCATTCAGAGAGTTCATCTGGGAGGTTCAGTGGCATTTGGGGGTTTGATGGCGTCAGGACAAGGTCATACACAAACCCCATCTGGGCTCGATGCAGGACATCTTCCATGATGCTGGCAAACACCTTGTGGAAGATGCTTTCCTGTCCAAGCCTTCGTGTGATTTCTCTCCTCTTCTTCCACAACAGATGCTGGTGCTGCAGCCATAATTATCCTCCTTGTGGTCTGTCTGCTAATTTAGTGGGAGCACTTAGGCCAGTCAGCTTCTTAGGCTTACCAGATGAATGACAATGTCAAACATGAGAGACCTTATGTTACATTTAACTTCCACACCAAGAAGGTTTAAAGACAAACTCATCCACTTTGTGTTAATGTGGCACAGTGAAAAGAGTACTTAATGACTTGGCAGTCAGATGATGTCTAACATAGTCTCATCCCCTCCTGCTGTCTGGCCCCATTCCATTGATTCTGAAGTACTTGCTGCCACTGTCCTAACCATGTTTCCCCAGCCTTTGCTTCCAAACTTCTCTGCCACTGAGGTCTTAGCTCAGCTCTCCCATGTCCCTCCATTGTGCTCTCTGGAATGCCTGCTTCATAATTAACCAACTCACATTTGTCTCAAACCTTTTTTCCTTTCTTGCCCTTTCCATTTCTGGCACTTATTAAGGCCTGGCCCCATCCTGATGATCCTGCATCTTTGAATACTCTTTAAAATACCGATGTTTTATTTAAAAAAAAATTTGAAATACTGATTATATGTTCATGCATATTGGACTCCTGTCCTAGGCTCACTGATTATGGAAGAGTATTGGAATGGTACTTGTTACCTATGACTACCTCTATCAACTTCAAGAAGCAATTTCTACTCTTTCTTGGCTCATACTCTCCAGATGTATTCCCCAATCCTAATTCTAATGGACATTATCAATTGACCAATAGTCGGTCATTCTTCAATTAGTTCTGTACCTGGGCCATAGCTTTTCTCCCTATTGATTCCAGAATTAAATATAAAATTAATTTTCTGTATTTAAACCCCTTCTCAATGTGGCTCTTCCTTGCCTTGCCAGTCTTCTTACCCTTGCCCCCCTCCAGACACTTTCATATCCAGCTATGCTAAATGGGAAGCATACAAGAAGATAGCCAATTATTATTAGAGCTCTTCCAATGATCCCTGCCCTGGCATAGGGCCTAGAAACATGTCCATCACTTGACATCCTCTGTTCTAGAGCATAGAGGGGTTGTAATGTGCATCTGTGAAGGAAATAACACCCTGAGGAAATCATCACTCCCTACAGTATGGATATCCAGTGACTGATGAAGATCGTAGCCATTAGTATTTGCTAGTCCTTTTCCTTCCAAGCACACATCATTTTAGCAACATTATGGATTAAATAGTGGTCTCATTATTTTGGAAGGATTTTGTGTTTGCTTGACTGTCACCAGACTGATCATCTTTTACTGATCGTGAACCTTAATTCCATGGGAAATACAGCTGGAATCTGAGATAACCAATTTCTCCTTTTGAAAATTTTCATGGCTTTATAAAGCTCATTTAACATATCTGTTTCTTAATGGATAACTGCATAGATCTTTCTGGGCTACATAGTTTTTCATTCTGAGGGTCTCATACTATGTAATTCACTTGCTAAGGAATAGTTTATATCAGCAATTTTCTTGGTTTGAATTGTTGTTACCTAGGCTCAAGGACACCAGCCAAAGTGCTTTTAGTTAGTTTTGTTTTTATCTGGCAGATTGACCTAATATAATGATATATATATATATATATATATATATATATATATATATATATATATATATACTTATATGTATATATATAATTATGTATATAATTATAATATAATATAATAATATTAACATAATATAAATTAACAAAGGATATTAAGAGTTGAAAAAGATCTTAGAGATCATGTGACACATAAGGAAACTGAAACCAATGGAGGTAAGATTACTTAGCCAAACCAACTGCATCAGTTATCCTCAGAGCTGGGATTAAAGCATGGATATCTTGTTTCATTACCTGTGCTATTTTAGATGATTTTGACATACCAAGAAATCATTTGAGAATCAAATCCATTAATAACAATAATTTTTCTATGAGGTAGATAACATATTACCTCCTATTTTATAGGAAGAAAACTAAGCCTGGAGGATTGATTTACTTATGCTTGTCCATCTTGATAGTATCTAACGGAAGATTTTATCTAGTTTCCCTAGACTCTGGGATATGCTACCTGCCACTTAGTGGGTTGGAATAAGAATGGACAGAATGGGTGCTTGAATGTTTTTTTTTAAATGTTATTTGTATTCAAAATTTCACTCCAAGTTCTTACCAGTATTCTCTAATGGGTCTATAGTGATCTCTCCAGTAAAAAAGGAGTATAAGTCCCATTAACACCCATTACTCTCCTGAACTCCATAAATAGAGTGTTAACTCTGCTGTCCATATGTTGTATTGATCAGCCAGTTATATTGATTTAGGTGAAAGTTTGTCTCTCTTGTGTCTGTTAAGCTGAGCAATGTCAATCAGATAGTCAAACATTTACAAAGTGCCTACTATGTGCCAGGTATTTTATTGAATGATAGAAATACAAAAAGAAGCAAAAGACAGTTCCAAGAAACATAATCTAATGAGGGAGACAGAAGTAAACAAATTTGTATGATTGAGTTCTTTATAAGAGCAGTAGGAAATCATTAACAGAGGGACAGCACTGGGAAGAGAGATTAGGAAAGGCTTCCTCTAAAGGTAGGATTTGTAGAAAACCAGAAAGGTGAAGCAAAAGAATCACGTCCCCTACTACCTCAGTGACACAAGCCAGCGACTACTGCACACGTCCTAGCAGGGATGGGGATCTATAACGAGGACTTATCCAATGCAACACAGCTTTCAAGGACCTGCTGTTTCCTTGCTACAACAATGAAGGCCATGGTCCTGGTGATGCTTAAATGAGAGAATGTCAGCAAAATAGCTGATCGTCATTTTAGACACATCCAACTTTTTGTGAGCCCATTTGGGGTTTTCTTGGGCAAAGACACTGGAGAGAGTTGCCATTTCTTTCTCCAGTTCATTTTACAGATGAGAAATTGAGACAACAAGGGTTAAGTGACTTGCCCAAGGCCACACAGTGAGTGTCCGAGGTCAGCTTTGGACTTAGGCTTCCTGACTCCAAGCCCTGTGCTCTATCCACTGTAGCGCCACCTAGCTGTCCCAACAGGAGCATACTTAATTATTTGTAGTCCCACCCTATATAACCAATAACATAAGAATGACACATTTTCAAACTTACCCATCCAGCTGAAAGCCCAGTGTGCCTATAGTAGTTGTGAAGTCTTTTCTAACCTAAACTCCCCTTGTAGTAATCTAAGGACACCAAGCTTATTGGGAAGAGCATAGTGGAAGTCAGGCCACAGTTGTGTGACAATTGCCATTTTCTCTAAGTTGCCATGGTTTTCCAGGCGATGATAACAGAGACAAGCAGTAGCAGAAAAGCAGGTAGTCTGAATTATGTAGCAATTGTTGGATGAAAAGCAGAGGATTGATTACTTTAGAAATCAAGCCCAATTTCTCATGTTAATAACCTTAATTTCAAAACCGTGTTATCGGGCACCACACCCACAGCTTTCTTGGGAAAGACAAAGTTGCATCAAAGAATTATTGAGGTCTTCCTCCCTGTCTTGGCTTCCTTCCCTCATTCGGATCCTCACCCCTCCTTTTGTTAGGAGATATTTTCATAAATTAGTGTGACCCAGAGAAGCATCTGCCGGTGGCTCTGTCTGTGTTAAGCTGGTCCTTGACCACCAGCCACAAGCTCGCCTCGGGGTGTGGCCTTCAAGGGTCCCCAGTCTAGTAGCTGAGATTTGTGGCCCCCTGGCATGAACACCAAGGTTGCTGGGCTGGATCCGTGTCTCCTTGAAGAGATGGCTCTGTGGGCTAGTGAGAAGAGCCCTTGATTTGGTGTCAGAGGCCCTGGGTTTGAATCCAGCTCTGATATACCTTTGATCAAATCCCTTCCTCTCACCTGGACTTTTTCCTCTAATACAAAATAAGTGGGATGGTCTAGATGTTCTTGAAAGGCCCTACTACCTTTAAACTCACGAGACTGTGAGCTTATGGTTTTCCCGGGGGGGGGTAGATGCCCAGTGGTGAGGTTAATGAATGCCAAGAGACTTTTGATTGTTGGTCCATCTCCAACTCACCATGTTCTTGGGAGTGGGGAGGGAAGTGACAGTCACTGAATGCATTGTCACAATGAAGGGAATAGAGTCACTGAAAATGACCAGAAGAGGTCGATCTAACTGCTCACTTGTCTGCCGTGGACATCTTTTGGGGGTGATGTTTCATTCAAATGAGTCTGCTTGATTCAGTTAAAGCACGAGTTCCTTTCCAGCCCCCCAATTCTGTGATTTTGTTCTGTTTGTGAAGCCTTCCTTGGAGGCTTTGGGAATGGGAATGTGGCCTTTTGCTAGGAGGTGATTCAATCATTTTTCTTTCCTGGAGACAGGAGCCAACAGCAAGCATGGCTGACAGGGAGTGAGATCAACAGGACTGCAATGGTGAGGCCTTACAGCTTTGATCCTCTCCCACTCACCACTGCCCAGCCTGGGAAAGGGAATTCAAGGGGAAAGCTCTCCCGCCTCCTGCTCTACACTCCTGACATTTTAGGCCAAACCATGCCATAGCTCCCCATTCCCAGGGACTCTGGCTATGCTCTGACATTCAGTCCTAAGACTGGCTTTTGTGCTTGCCCCCTTTTCCCAGAGAGCAATCTGTGCATTTTATCCAGACCCTAAATGCCACTTTCCCCAGTTGCCAAAGCTTTTACACTATGTGTATGTTTAATGTATTCTCTCCTTGAAGGCAGGAGTGTCTCATTTTTGTCTGTAACCTCAGTGCCCAGCACAGAAATGCCTTGGCCATTGACTGGTGATTGAAAGCCATGTCTTCCTGCTGCCAAATTTAGAACTCAGGCTACTGAGGCCGGCTTGAGGTTCATCTGCTGAGTTTGGTCACAGATGACAGCACACAACCACAGGCCAAGCACACTCAAGCTTGACGTCTGGTCAGAAGAAATCTATTCCACCACCATTGAAATCACCATGTCCTTTGTAGCTCCTTGCCATTTCAATCTCTAGGAAGCTTCCCGGAAATAGGTGACCCTGTGCCGTTATAAGCAAGAGCTCACTTGTGTCATCCCACCCTCCCCAGCCCTTCTTCTCAAGTTCCATGGAATGAATGGATCAGGTCCAGTGGGAATAAATATGGAGACTTTGCTACTTTTTTAATGGACAAGTAGCTCTTCCTTGATGCTGTGCTGATGGTGTGAAAACATTTCCTCCAGCTAAAGAGAAAACAAGTAGAGGGAGAATGTCATTTGTCAAGGTAGTCAAGCTAAAGTCCTACTTTATCATTAGATCTACAAGGCTAATTGGGAGGGGAAATGGAAAAGGAAGACCTGAATTCCCATCCTACCTCTAACTCTGATTAGCTCTGGGTTGGGGGCAAGTCCTTCTCCTTCTCTAAGCCTCTGTCGGTCCATCTGCAAAATAAGGGGGTCGGACTGAGATCCCTCCCAGCTCTTGGTCTAGGATCATGCTATACCCGGGGTGGAATGCATTCAGTAACAAACCCCAGTAAATAATTACAGTGTAGAATTCTCCCCACGTACCCCAGTCTCCTGTACTTATTTTAAGACACCAGATAAGTTTTTCCATTTTTGCTCAACTTGTGTGGTTTCTTTTTCTTATCCAAGTCTCATGTTAGTGTGACCTTAGTCCCTACAGAGTCAGTTCGGTGTGACAAAGCTGGGAACAAATTTATCCATGCTATGGTCTGCTTCCCTGGCTCTTCGTCCTTTGTTGGAAATGACCCACCTCCTGGATCTCAAATCAATGCATTTTTCCTGGACTTCAGGACTTTTTTGTTGACTTAGTTGTAGCGAGTCTCTCTTGCCTTGGAAGCCACTTCTTCACATTTGATTACTGTCAGATTGGGGTAGTGGTGCTGTGGGCTGTGCTGTCCAAACTATTGCAGCCCATTCCCCACATCTTGCTTCCTGCAGCGCCAGCCCCAAGATGGCCGGAGCCTTCCCCCAGCCCTTTCTTGCATCCTCTCAGGTTCTTTTTCTGGTCCCCCTGTGCCTTCCCCAGGAGGGATCTAATAGCTGCCATTGCCAAGGACCAATCAAAGCTGGATTTTCCTGGCTCCTCCCCATGAGTCACGCCCACAATCTGGCCCTCTCTAGAATGATAATCTTTGTGACTTTGCCTTCTTCCACTTCCCCCATCTCTCAGCAGAAGCTGGGGGACAAGTAGAGCTGGGAGACAGAAATCCTACCGAGAGACCCAGGAGACAAAGCATACAAATGCAACGGACAAGTGAGACTTGATCAGCTTCCTGATGGGAATGGAGATGAATTTCATGCAAATCTGGCACTTCTTGAACTCCCGGCCACCTCTTGTGGCTGAGTGGAGAGGCCCGAGCTCTCCAGCTCCCCTGGGGTCCTTTGACCTCAAGTCCCACCTTGAAAACGACTTTTGAGGTGGTTTCTGAGGCCAGCTCCACTCCCTCCGCCTCTTTTTTGCTGAGACTGTCAACAAGAGTGCTAATTAGGAAGCGTTAATTGCAATGGTGGCTTCTGCCGATGTAGAATTAAGCTGAATTAAACACCCCCCTTCATGTACTGTTTTAAGCTGTAGTTACCCCACTGGTTTTCACTGTGGAGCGCTGAATTCACCATCCCACAGTGGGTACTTGGGAACTCCAGGAGGCAACTTAATGAGACACCCAATCTCAAGAAATTCCGAGTCAGGGCTCTCGGCTCCCACCCCAAACCTGCCCCTGACTGATTTTGGGGTGTTTTGGTTGGAAATGTAGCAGCATTTCCTGTTCTCCTTTTAATGAGATCCAGCAAAATCTGAGCTAATGTTGGCACATTCAGCAGGGATGGAATCTATGACCTAACTCCCCAGACACTGCATCGCCAGCCTTCCACCACGGAGGGCCCCCAGCTGGGACATGATGAAGCCTGGCTCTCAAAAATTACGCATCTGCCCGTAAAACCATCGGTGTGGCCAGTCCAAGATGTCAGGGGCTCTGGGAAGCTACCAGAAACAGGAATGATTGCAAGATGGGCACAGCTTTGGCGTTGAAGGACTCTGGGGATTAGCCTACCTATGTGGTTTGGGGCTGAGGCTAAAGGGATCTCTGGAGACTGGCCTCTTCCAGGAGCTAGTGGCTCCTTCCTAAAAAGTCCATTAAAGAGACTAAATTTACCAGGGAAATCAGGCTATCAGGAAGGGATGATAGAAAAGATCCTGATCATTATCACCCGGGTGACCCTAGTAGCAAGTCATGGACATTTATTAAGTATCTACTGTGCCTGCTACCATGCTAAGGACTGATAATATCCTAACAAATCATGGAAACAGAATTGTTTTAAGTGCTGAGAGCAGGTTTAAAAGCTTCAAGAATATCAAAGCTGGGTCTGTGTGTTTGTATGGGGGTGTGGCTGGGGGTGTTTGGGAGTAATTATGGTAGGGGTAGGTATGCGGACCGGATCCTTCACACGGTCGGTCGAGAACACCTTTTGCTGTGAGGGAAAAACTTATTGTGGGTAAGCTGAGATGTCTAGCTAATTAAGAGAGGCAAAGTACTGTAGACTTGATAATGCTGGGATCTACACCAAACATTACCTCAAACACGCCTCACATCTGGACTTGGGCTTCTGTACGCTGTGGTGCTGATGGTAGGGCTTGGGAACTGCTGCTGTTTTCTTTACCTCGTGATTACTCTCTGTTTATGAGATGGGCTGGATTTCTAATGTTAGCATTCTATTTTGAGGTGTGTCCTAGAGCAAAAGGCACTCGAGTATCACGTTTAAAGCAGCAGATGGAGAGTGAGAGAAATGGGATTCCAGAATCTCCCCCAGTCTACTGTGCCCTGCTTAAACCTGGGCATGGAATACCAGACCCCTTGCCAGCACCTGAGGAGTTTGTTGTAGGCAAGAAGGAGCCTAGGAAATGTTTTGAGCTTCTTGGAGGAAAGATACTATTCATCAGTCAGGGAGCATCCAGTTCTCTCTGCTTTGCTATATTAACTCTCTGCCTCCTGAACTAGAATGTAGGCTCCTTGAGAGCAAGGCTGGCCATTGCCATTGATTTAGCCTTTTTTTCATTTGAGCCTTAAAATGACCTTGAGGGTTAGGAACCATGGATATCATTATCTCCATTTTATAAATAAGGAAATAGAGGGTGAAAGATATTAGCCTTGATCATTCTATAAAGAGGTGATGTTGAGATTTTGAAACAAACTCCCACCAACCCTTTACCCTTCCCACAATTCCACCTAGAGCCTAGGAGAATGCTAAATAGTAACTTTTTGTTGATTTGAGATCATTTGATGGAGCTTCCATTGATACAAACCACTTATTAGACTTGAGAGTAGATGACAAGAAATTTGTATATGACTGATGATCTCAAGTAACCCTGAACTCTCAACAGAGAATACATGGCACATAGATATTCAATCAATATCAATGATCATGATGAAAATAATTAGAACTATGCATTGACAGTACAACAGCTTGTACATACCCGTGTTTCCCCGATAATAAGACACTGTCTTATTATTTTTTTGGGACTAAAAAACACCAGAGGGCTTATTTTCAGGGGAGGGCTTATTTTAATGAACATTGACAGCAATTTTAATAAACAGGTAAATGTGAACAAAAATTTTTTTACCTTTATTCAATAATGATCATGTCATCTTCTTCAACAACATCGTCATAAGTATCCATACCCTGAATTCCAGCCTGGATGTCTTGCGCCAGCAAGCAAATCACCAGGGAAGAAGAGGATGACGCGCTCACTGCTGCAGCTCTGATTGGATGCAGCTCGGAGCGCGACGTGCGTTTCACCCGGGAGGGGAGGGCGGCGCTGCTTACTGAAGGTACCGCTACGCAGCATATAGCGCAGGGGATCACCATGATGACCGTTTTCATAGTAAGTTCGATAGGGCTTATTTTCGGGGGAGGGCTTATTTTAGCGGAATATTAAAGAGTATGTGGGTGTCTTATTTTCAGGATAGGTCTTATTATCGGGGAAACACGGTAGTATGGGCTCAAAAATGTTTTTGTACGGAATTGAGGGGAATTGACTGATTCAGTAGATGGATATGGCAGGGTATTATTGGAATTTGTCAAGGAGAGGATCCTTTAAGATATCAGCCTTGAGAAACAGTATGGAAGAGGAGAAGAATTTGCTTTGATAGAAGAAAGGTTAGTATATTTAAGATGGAGTCTTCAAACATTTACATTTTATAGTATTTTTTAAAAATTATTTTCATTTCCAAATTCTCTCTTCCTCGACTTCTCCCTCACCCATTTAGAAAACAAGAAATGTGCGAACCATTATACACACGAAGTTATTCAAAACATATTTCTGCACTAGCTATATTGTGGGGAAAAAGCAAGAAAAATAAAGTGAAAAAACATGCTTCAATCTGCAGCATTCAGAGTTCCTCAATTCTCTCTCTTGAGATAAATTTCAACGTGAATCTTTGGAATTGTCAGGGATCATTGCATTGATCAAAGTAGGTAATTCTTTCCACAGCTTGTTACAATATTGTATTGTTACAATATTTCTGTGACTGTGTACAATGTTCTCTTGGTTCTGCTCATTTTGCTTTGCATCAGCTCACGTAAGTCTTTCAGGTTTTTCTGATGCTGTCACCTTCATCATTTTTTACACACACATCCATCACAATCATATACCATAACTTTTGCAGCCATTGTCCAACTGATGCACATTTCCTCAGTTCTACTTTTTTTGACACTACAAAAAGACTTGCTATAAATGTTTTTGTACATAGGAATTCTTTTCCTTTTTCTTTGATCACTTTAGGGTATAGATGTAGCAATGATATTTCTAGATTAGAGGGTATGCACAATTGGGCATACTTTGGGCATATCTCTAGATTATTCTTCAGAATGGTTGGACCAGTTTGCAACTCCATCAACAATGAATTAATGTCTCTATTTTTCACATCCCCTCCAGCACTTGTCATTTTCTTTTTCTGTCATATAAGCCAATCTGATAGTTGTAAGATTATACCTCAGAGTTATTTTAATATGCATTTCTTTAATTATTAGTGACTTGGAGCATTTTTAATATGACTATTGATAGCTTTGATTTAATCTTCTGAAAACCTGGGAATGGCTCGCTCTTTTATAAGCTCAGCTCAATTCTCTATACATTTGAAAAATGAACTTTTAAACTCATCCCTAGTTTCCTGTTTTCCTTCTAATTCTGACTACACTGGTTTTGTTTGTACAAAATCTTTTTAATGTAATCAAGATTATCCATTTTGCCTTCCATGGTCCTTTTCATCTCTTGTTTGGTTATGAACTCTTCTTTTATCCAAAGAAGTGATAATTTTTTCCATGCTCCCCTAATTTGTTCATGATCTCATTTGCAGCTTCGTTTCTTCAATCAACAAGCATTATTAAGCACCTATTACATGCCAGGTACTGTTTACACATTAATTTCTGTCCCTTCCACCAGGCAGCTAAAGTTGGGGAAGGGCTGAAGAGCAGATGGGATGTTTTTCTGACAATGATTTGTAACATATCTGACATTGAATTGTTTCTGACAATAATATATAATATATCCCTAACTCCACATGGATCTTCCCCTATGTTCTGAGATCCTTCTTATTGCCCTCTCTAGGGGAACCTTTTTGACCAAAGAATGGTACTGCTTATTTGAAAATCTGAATAGCTTCATTGGAAGAAACAAAGTGAACAGTGGGAGTTGTGGTTTGGTCTTCACATTATTCATTCTGAAACTTAAATATTCATATAAATAAAGGAGAGAGCCACAAAAAGCAAATGCCTACAACGTGAAGCATATGTCAGGTTGTTGTGATGTAGCTGATGAGGCTGTGCCTAAAGTCTTGCCTTTGGGCTTCTCTCAGGAGAAAGTAATTCATTTCTCTCAGGTTTTAAAATAACATTTTGTTGTTCCCTTTCATTTTATGCTGTTTACTTTCCCCTCGTAATGAAGAAAAAGACGAGAAAAAGTAACTAACAAATTGAAAAAGTCTAAATTCATCAGAGTTCCAATCTCCTAATGCTCTAACTGACAAAAAGCCGGGGGAGGAGCTTTAGTGGATATCTTTGTGGGGACCACGCTCTCCAGCACTGGTTGAATTAGGTTTGTGGTTGCTTTTCTCTTCATGGACACCACCACAGTCTTTGTCTATATTGTTGTGTTTCTTTTTTCCACTTCACTTTGCACGATTTCATATCAGGCTTCTCTCTCTGCATCATATGCATTGTTTCTTACAGCAGAACAATAGTCCCTTAATTCAGGTAGCACAGTTACTTTAGCACTTCCTTGTTTACAGGAATTTGCTTTAAAGAACTAGAATTCTTTGTTACTACAATAAGTACTGCGATATCTATATCTGTATCTGTATCTGTAGCTACATCTGCTATCTATCGATCTAGATATAAGTGTATAGTCTTAAGTCACTGGCTTCCTTGTGGTACGCACCTAGCTGTGGATCTTTCTGGGTCAAAGTGTGTAGACATTTTCTGAGCTTTCTTTGCACAATTCCAATTGCCTTCTAGAATGCTTGGACTAATTTACATCACTACCAACAGAGCTTCAAGAGAATGTGACTTTCTTGAGGGCACTTTTCTTCATATATGTATTTTATGTTTACCTTGCTTTGTTTACTAACACTTGGTATAAGGCCTGGCACAAAATTGGCACTTAAATGGAATTGTAGTTGATTAGGGATCTCTTGTTTTCACCATCCCCTTCAACATTGACTGGTCTATTTATGGCATCTGTTAACTTATTGAAGGTGAGGCAAGACCTTAGGGTTGTTTTAATTTACAGTATTCTGGCTATTAGTGATTTAAAGCATTTGAAGTTTTTGATCATTTGCAATTCTTTTGAAACTATTCATTTTCTTTGATCACTTATATATTGGGGAATAGTTTGGGGGCTTACATATTTCTCAGTTATATTTGTTATCTACTTACTTGTCTTGGATGTAGAACTCTTTTTAAAGCTTCATAGCCAACCATTTCCTTCTTATCTTGGTTAAATGAATTTCGTTCAATCGAGAAACTTTTCAAAATTGTGTAATTGAAAGGACCTACTTTGTCTTTTATAGCTCATTTATGTTTTGTTTAGTTAAAAATTTTCCTCCAGCCATATCTGTGAAGGACACCTCATCTGGTTCTCTTCTAAAGTTTTAATTATATTATATGAAGATTATATGTGCATTTTGAGTTTGATGTGGTATATGGTATAAAATTGTGGTCTAAACCTAATTTCTGTCAGGTCTCGTCTTCCAATTTTCCCAGCAATTCTTGCTAAATGAGGATTCCCTTCAAAAGTAAATTTATTTTTCAGGTTTCTTGAATGCATTGTTAAGTTCTTATTTCTGAATCTTTTTTTTTTCTGCTCCGCCGATCATTTCCCTTTAATTTTAAAGCCTTTAACTGCTTTAAGGAAGGAGTAAATCTGGAAAGAAATGGTGGTTAAAATATTTGCTTTGCTAATAAAAAATTAACTTCAAGTGCAAAATGGAGGAATATTTGAAGGTACCTTAACCTAGAGATTTTGTCCCAAGGCTCACGGAAAAGCGAATTGTTTTGAGAGGTGAACTGAAAAGCAATGAATACCAGAATAAGAAAACATGAAGTTACCATCCAGCATTCCCAGACTGTCAAAAACCATCTTGACTTTTGTCCTACAACTGGATTTTAATGACTCTGGAAGAGAGAGTGAGGCTGACTACTTTGTGTAATTCTTCCTCATATAAATCCAATTCATGCACAAGTCAAGATATTGCCCCATGATATAACTGATCCTTTTAAAAACAAAAGACAAAGAATAACCACAACCATAGCTATCTATTTATTTATCTATATGTATCTGTCTATATGCATACATATATCTGTATCTATAAACTTTTCTCATGGATTCCAGATAAGCCATAAGAAACACACATATTTTGCTGTTCTAGCCCTGTTCTACTGTTTTTTCTAGGACTGACATAAATACATATATGAGAGGAGATCGGGATAGAAGATTTAATGTTCTAAATTCATAAGTCTATAATTATAATGCTTATAATTCAAGATGTATTAAAATGTATATAATTCAATGAGTGAATAAACTCTATGTGTAATAAAAATAGTTATACTTTAGAATTCTATGACAATAAAAGAAAAAAAATTAACAAAATGTATCTTATAAAGATGATTCAACAGCCTTAAAAATGACCACTCGGGGGCCTTTACAATATACTTCTTTAAATACAAATGGATTTATTCAGCAGACTTTTCAAGCCTAAAATGCTGAGGTAGGTAGCAGAACTTGGAGTGTGGTGGGGGGTGGGGGTAAAAAATAATAATACATGGTCTCTGCTCTTTGAGGATTTTGGTGTGCCCAGGAATTACACCCCCTTGCCAATAGCCATCGTCATCTTCATTGTCTTCGCCAGTGGTTCAGGACTAACTGATTCCCACCAGAAGGAGCCTAGACACGTGGATGGAGTCAGGACTAACTTTGAAACAGCAGAAGCTCTATAGGCCACTCCTGTAGGCAGCACAAATTGAATACCTATTGAATCAGGGGCCATCACCAGACACCAGAAAGCTCGCTCTTTTCCCGAACTAAAAGTGAGACAAATCCTTGTTCGAAAAATATTATTTTTAAAGTGAAGCTATCCTTGAGAACTCAACAAAGAAACTCTATTAGATCTGGACCATTTGTTATCACAGAAAAAATTGCAGCCCACAATCATCTAAAAGTGCCAATCCATAAACAACTTTAGGCCAGCCTTTTTAATAGATGACACCGTACCAAGGACTTATTTTCTCTGAAGCACAGGGAGTGAAAAGCATTCAGAAGTGGAGAGCCTGCATCTAAAGCAGAACCTTCTTTGTGGAAACGGGACGAGGAGAAAGCCATATTTGTCATCTTGTCTGGGGTCTGTCGTGCTGAATTGTTGAGTCTGCAGAAGATGAGCTTCCATCTCAATATACTTACTCAAAAACAACCCGTCAACACACTCAGCTGCGCAGTAGTTACAGAACGGGATCGGGAGGTCCAGGACTATTTGTTATCCTTCTTTGTTGTACTCCCAACACACACTATAATAAATGCTTGTTTGAAATGAAACAGAAGTCATGAGATGACACTTTTCTCTGGGTCATTTCGGTCTGAATTTCATCCCCCCCCTCACCCCCCAAATGAAAAGAACTAGAACAAAAGTGATATACTTTTTAAATGCATGGAAGATACCATTCAGTCATTTCTCAGTCACGGCTGATTTTTTGTGAGCCCATTTGGGTAAACATACTGGAATATGGCCATTTCCTTCTCTAGCACTTTTGACAGATGAGGAAACTGAGGCAGAGTGAAGAGATAGTGTTGGAGGCTAGATTTGCTCAGGAAGAGAAATCTTCTGAATTCAGGACTCTATGCACTATGGCGCCACCTACCTGTTCCAAAGAGAGTTACCTGTGACCCAGAGAGATTAAGGGACTTGCTTAGGGTCTCACAAGCAGTGTCTACCCTGAAGCCTGCCCTCTTGTCCTGAAAGGAGCCAGCTCTAGCTCTGGTCCCAGTAACTGAGGTAGGACCAGCTGCTCCCAGGCCTGCTCCAGACCAGACTGCTCTGCTGCTCTCCCTCTCAGCCAGCATCCAGACCAAGCCTAGCCTCTTATTTATACTGAATGGGGAGAAAAGAGTCACAAGGTAGGGAAGACCAGCCATCCCTGGGAGAGAATCCCCCTACAAAGCGGTTTCTTCTTCTGGTAATCGAAAGCCGAGGAAAGACACTTCACAAACCACATGCAGCAGAACTGGTTTGGCTTGGAGAGTGTGGGGCCATATTTCTATGTTGGACTCAGTTTCTCCCATGCACTCAGATCTTGCTCTTTTGTGACCCAGCTGGTTCCCCCATGGGGCCCCACGGGCAAGTCGTGAAGCCAAGGACCTGGCGCTCCCTTGTGGCCTAGCCCTTCTGCTGTCCTTCAGGGGCTGCCCCCTTTGTAGCTTAGGGCCTCTGGCTCCCTGGTTTTGGAGCCCTCCCTCACCCTCACTCTCAAGTCCAGGGGTCACACGCTGTTGAAGCTTGAAGTGGCTTACTTACGTGAACTGATGCTGAGTGAAGTTAGCAGAACCAGAAGAACATTGTACACCCTAACAGAAACATTGTGTCAGGATCGACTGTGGCAGACTTAGCTCTTCTCAGCAGGGCAACCGTGTAAGATAATTTAAAAAAAAAAAAAAACTTGTGATGGAAAAAGTATTCACATCCAGAGAAAGAACTATGGAATCTGGGCGAATTTGCTTTTTGTTTGTTTACTTCTATTCCTTCCTCCCTCCCTCTTTCCTTCCTTCCTCCCTCCCTCCCTCCCTCCCTCCCTCCCTCCTTCTTCTTTCTTTCTTTCTTTCTTTCTTTCTTTCTTTCTTTCTTTCTTTCTTTCTTTCTTTCTTTCTTTCTTTCTTTCTTTCTTTTCTTTCTTTCTTTCTTTCTTTCTTTCTTTCTTTCTTTCTTCTTTCTTTCTTTCTTTCTTTCTTTCTTCCTTCCTTCCTTCCTTCCTTCCTTCTTCCTTCCTTCCTTCCTTCCTTCCTTCCCTTCCTTCCTTCCTTCCTTCCTTCCTTTCTTCCTTCCTTTCTTCCTTCTTCCTTCCTTCTTCCTTCCTTCCTTCTTCCTTCTTCCTTCTTCCTTCCTTTCTTTCTTTCTTTCTTTCTTTCTTTCT
This sequence comes from Sminthopsis crassicaudata, assembly GCF_048593235.1. Classification (NCBI taxonomy): domain Eukaryota; kingdom Metazoa; phylum Chordata; class Mammalia; order Dasyuromorphia; family Dasyuridae; genus Sminthopsis; species Sminthopsis crassicaudata. The sequence continues at coordinate 477,128,983 of NC_133620.1, read as the reverse complement.
TTCTTTCTTCTTTCTTTCTTTCTTTCTTTCTTTCTTTCTCTTTCTTTCTTTCTCTTTCTTTCTTTCTTTCTTTCTTTCTTTCTTTCTTTCTTTCTTCTTCTTCTTTCTTCTTCTTCCTTCCTCCTTTCTTCCTTCCTTTCTCTTCCTTCCTTTCCTTCCTTTCTTTCTTTTCTTTCTTCTTCTTTCTTTCTTCTTTCTTTCTTTCTTTCTTTCTTTCTTTCTTTCTTTCTTTCTTTCTTTCTTCTTTCTTTCTTTCTTTCTTTCTTTCTTTCTTTCTTTCTTTCTTCTTTCTTCTTTCTTCTTCTTTCTTTCTTTCTTTCTTCCTTCCTTCCTTCCTTCCTTCCTTCCTTCCTTTCTTTCTTTCTTTCTTTCTTTCTTCTTCTTTCTTTCTTTCTTTCTTTCTTTCTTTCTTTCTTTCTTTCTTTCTTTCTTTCTTTCTTTCTTTCTTTCTTTCTTTCTTTCTTTCTTTCTTTCTTTCTTTCTTTCTTTCTTTCTTTCTTTCTTTCTTTCTATCCTCTATGCCCTCACTAGACCGTCAGATCCATAAAGGCAAAAGTTCTCTTTGCTGTTTGGGCCTCTCCCAGTGGCTGGTGCCCTTTAAATCCCTGTTAGATGTAGAACTGAATCCCAGCTCCGTGCTGGGACAAAGGGAAGAGGCCGTGCCCCCACTGGAAGGAGAAAAGGCAGAGGAGGCAAGTGGGGCACGTGTTTCCAGGAGCCGGGTCAGGAACGTGAACGCAGGAAATGAGATGCAGCTTAGAGAAAGGATTGGGGAAACAAGAAACAAGAGTGTCTTTAAATATATCTGTCATTACCATTCTCACCATCAGCGTTGACAATAGCATCTGCAGACACCTGTTCTGCAACACAGCACAACTGAGGCTTTAAGAAACATAGTTCGAGACCGTTGCCATGTCCCCTCACCCTCACCCTGGGGAGGCTCTGCTGGCAGAGTCAGGAGCCATTACACTGTCCACCCTGACCTGGGCTTCCTGGGCACCTCCTGGAGGCAGGGCAGGAGGGGGAGGTCATGCTGGCCCCACCCCAAAATTTTTCCAGTCTGTGAGGACAAAAATAATCTGCATGGTCTCACTGAAGCCTCAAGACAGTCCTGGGAGGTAGAAGCTATGGTTATCTCCATCTTACAGATGAGGAAACTGAGACTCGGGCTGACTATCTCTCCCAAGATTACACAGGGAGTATCATGAGCAGAACTGGAACAGAAGTCTGACTCCTTGTCCATTAAGTCTTTCTTTCAGTCAGGAACATGACCTGTCCCTCTGGGCCAGGCACTGGAGTGATGGCTGAGGACTGAACAAAAGGCACAAACGGGTCGCCGCCTTAAAGGATCCTCATTCTAGCAGGGCAGACATTCACACAACTGCCCACATAGGTGATACAGCAGAGGGAGGTGATGGGGACAGGGGTGGGTGTGGGGAAGGAAGAGTTTCCTACCCAAGGTGGGGCTTGAGCTGAGTCTTGTGGGGAGGTAGGGAAGCCAGGAGGTGGAGGGAAGGAGGGGGCACTCCAGGCAGGGTGCACAGCCGGGGCAAAGACGTGAGGCTGAGAGATGCAGGGTTGTGTGAGAACAGGCAGCTGGGTGGGAGGATATGAGGATGGGAGTGAGGCGGGAGAAGCTGGAGAGCTGGGAGATAGAGCCCACTGGATGGGATCCTGGAGGCCATAGGGAGCCATGGAAGTTTATTGAGTAGGGGAATGATAGGGCCAGGCTAAAAGGCCGAATGGAGGGAGAAAAGGTGAGGCAGGCAGACAGCCTCCCCCCAGCAGCCATTGTCATTGTCCAGGTGGGAAGGACCCTTGGGAGGATGCTCAGAGGGGGTGTGACACGTCTCTCTAATATTGGCTGAGGGAGGGAGAGGAAAAAAAGACTGAGAACTGGCAGACCAGGAATATGCAGCTCTAGGGCTCCGGGGTCCCCAAAGGAACCTTAAAGAGCAGGAAACTGAGGTCTAGTCCTCTCTATATTTTCTAGTCACAATAATTATCCAATATATTAAATACACCATTTCTGGTGTTAACTTTGTTCTTTTGAACACTGGCTCCTATGTATACACATTTTGGCCACTTTTTTTCAAAGCCACATTATCTGAAGGAACCCCGGGCACTTTGGGGGATTTCTCCTCTCTCTGCCCTGTTGTTCCCTCCCAGATGGCCTAGTATAGCAGCACTGTGGCACTCCTAAGCCACTTTGTGAGCACACAGGTCAAAGAACTCAAAGAATATGTTGATGAGAAGGAAAGACCCAAACTACCTTCTCAAGCTCTCTTCGGAGTTCCATAAAACAGACCTCCCTGGTGAGCATCTTTCTCCCAGAGAGTCGATGGCCGAGTCAGAGGCTCCACCCATAGTCTTCTGGACATGCACCCATAGTCTTCTGTAGTTCCTCTGGCTATTCTGGGCAGTGGACATCCTCAGACCAGGGCAGAATCATCTGTCTTGGGGGTCACTTCCCAGCCTTCTAAAGGATGCTCCAGAGTCTTCCTGAGGAGACAATGCAGTAGCTTCAGTTCAGGGCCGGCTCTGGCAGTCTTTCTCCTTGGTCTATGGGTCTTCTCGTCACCAGTGTCCCAGAGCTTTCTCCAGGGATCAGAAGCACAAGAAACCAGCCTCCAGCGGTGCTCTGGTGCTATCTCCAACCTGTAGCTTTTAAAACTTGGCAGGTCACCCCAATCCCTCCATTTCAGGTCAGCATGACTCTTGTGTGGGGCACTTGGGTGCAATTATTCTGGTTAACCAGGGCTGCTTCTCTCCCCCAGTGCTTGGCGTGAGGGGGTGGAGTGGGCAGGACACTGTGTGTTGTCTTGGGCAGTGCTGCGCGTGGGGAGAGTGGAAGGGATGAAAGAGGAGGAAGGCCCCTCACTAGACCCAGCTTGACTTTGCCATGGCAAGCAGACTTGGCTAAATGGCTTCCCAGCCCTTTTTTTCCTGCTGAGGCTCTTCCAGGGAGTGATGTTTCAGCAGGCATTACTCGATGATGCAGAGAATTATTGACTCAACACCCTTTGACTCAGGAACCCCTGATCCGTGCAAAGAGTTGCTGCCAGTCTCTAGCCCACCCCTCGTCTTCCTCAGTCACTGCTCCATGAGCTATGGCCCCCAGCATCTGAGCCAGAAGCTCAACCTGGTGGCCAGGGCTCAGGGTCGTGGTCCTCCTGCCACGCCGGTGACAGGTTGATGACTGAAGGATATCTCAGTCCTATGGGAAGGGCACTAGGGAGGAACAGGGCAGCTCCAAGCAGTGCCCGAGGTGCCTTTGGGCACTGTCCATGGTGGGAGGGGAGAGGAGGCAGTGCCGTTCCATTCTGACTTGCTTCTGCCTGCTCTTCGGACTGGAATGAACAGACCACCAATAGGGACTTGGTCTCCAGGATAAGTAGACAGTAACAGAGCTCCCAGTGTGTTCAGGTCATCCGTGTAGGTGAATGATGCCCTTTGCCAGTGAAAGAGCTGGCAGATGTGATAACTGAGCCACAGTTCCTGATGTCTTCAAGGGTCCTAGAGAATAGAAGACACCACAGGCCTGGAGAAGGGCAGAGGTCCAGTTTGTATTCAGCAGTCACTTAATAAATGCTCATTAAATTGAATTGAGGATTTGCCTGGGAACTTAAGTTTTCATTTTTAACTGAAAGAATGAAATGTAGGCTTCATATAATAGATTTGTAAAGAAAAACTGGGAGCACCACCCATTCACATGGAAGTTACGGACTGCCTTTGTGATAAAAAAAAAATCCAGATGTGATGAAGAGGGAAAGTATAAAGGGACTTGCTTCTGACTAAAGACTTGTTTGGCTTCTGACCTCTCATAACTTTTAAAATACTTTCTTCTAAGGTTGACCCAGAACCTGCCAGATTTATACATCCAGAGAGCTGGGGGGGGGCGTCTCAAGGGTCGTGCACAATTTTAGCTTTGGGAGGGTTTTGCATTTTTGTTTTTCTTATATATCTGCTAGAAGCTTGTGTGGTTATAATTCCTCTGAAACACCAAGTTCTATTCAAGCCTAAATCAATTAAGGCTCACTTGGCGGCGCAGTTAGGGCCATACTTAGTAAAGACTTTTAAGTCCGAGAGATTTGCTCACAAGTTATTCCTCTGGTTTCAGAGGGGGCTGATCCATGACTACTTAGAACTTTTCCAGAACTGAGAATGAAGGACGGGGCAGGCCATTCCTGATCTCTTCCTTCTTGGCTATCACCAGGTTTAGGGAAGTTAAACTCTAGAACTTGTCCATGTCCCCTTCAGGAGGCAGCACCCCCTTTAGTTTAGAAGTCAGAACATGAATCCAACCTTGATATATTATTTGGGACACTGTCCTTGATGGCCCCACGGAGCCCAAGGTCAGGTGGCAGACCCAAGGCTGCCTGGGGGAGAAACCATCCAGAAGATAGAAATCCACTGGACATTCAGGGCTGCCTGTGGGATACTGGTATCACTGAGAAGCATATCAGCATTTGATTGGCCATTTGCTCACGGCTGAGAAACTGGACTTGTAAGCAGAGCCCAGCTTGTAAAGTTCCCCCCAGCATGGCTGATGACATCGTGGCATCGACCGGCCCAACAGCTTGTGGGGAAAGGAAGGTCCCAGCATGGCCAAGATGTGGGTGGCGTGAGCAGCACGATTTCCATCTGTACAGGAGTCTGACTGTGTGTTGCAGCTGCTTACCCACTCCCCACATGAGGACGACAATCAGTAAAGATACTAAGGCAAAGGCCATGGGGAGGTTGTTTTTTTTTAGCAAATATATATATTTTTTCAATGAAGTCATTAATTCTTGTGAATAAATCACCTTTGAATTATTACTGGTATGTTTGTATTATTTTTATTGAGGGGAACCATAATCCCCCTGCAGCAGACAAAGAGCTGGCCTTGGGTCAGGAAAACAGATTCAGCCATTTACTGGCTGAGTGACCCTGGACAGATCATCTCACCTCTCAGGGTCCTGGGCAACTGTTTTTAATAACTTAAGCTACAGAAAAGGTAGCTTCCTGCAAGTTTCCTCGCCTGGGAATCCCCTGTACTAATATAATCATGGATTCTACACGAGGGGACAAAGCCCACACCTTCACCTTGCTTTGGCTCACCTGCTTCCATGCCCGGCAGCTTAGGTGACACACAAATGCTGTCTCCAGCCAACAGTTACATTTCATAAAAGAAGTACGTTGATTCTTGAATTCACTAATTGTTCTCTGAACCAACAGTTACAGGTGCAGTGTGTGTGTGCGTGTGTGTGTGTGTGTGTGTGTGTGTGTGTGTGTGTGTCCAGGTCTATATACAGTGAGAGGGAAGATAGCCAGACAGTCATGTGCATAGGAAGCCTGGAAGCCCTTGAGGTCAAGACTGCCCTCTGACCCTTGGTGGTCACGTGATCCTGGGTGAGCACCCTGGGCAGCTGCCATTGCTGTAAGCGGAAGAATAATTGCTCATCTGCTTTGCAGAGGGTTGTGTCCTATGGTACAAACTATCATGTTGCCCACACACATTATACACAGGCCATGTTATCGATGTCTCTGTGTACGTATGGCTCCGCTTCTGCCTCCATGTCTGGGTCTCTATCTCATGACCCTTCGGTCTTCTTCATCCCCTTCCTTTTTCTCATTAGCTCGGGAGCTCCTGAGGGGCAGGTCGTGGGATGTGGTCCAAAGCAGGCACTTGGCAAGTGATCAATAACCAGCTACCTTATAGCTGTGTGGGTTTACCTGTGCAGATGCACGTGTGTGTAGATGGGTGCGCATACACAGGCGGTACATCACACATACATTCTGTGTAGACATGTATAGTGCGCTATACCTGCATGTCACATATATTCATATGTGGGGTGTGTGAATATGCATACATGTGTGTATTTGTCCATACATGTACATCTATATACGTATGTGTTGTGTGTGGGTGTACATGTGTGTGCCACAGTCGCACAGTCTAGTTCCTGGAAACCAGAAGGTGCTTCTTTAGTTCATGAAGGCATCGGGGAGGTGCTGGCTTTTGGGGGGGGGCCAGCTGAATGCAGATTATAAGGACAATTAAGACACTTAAAGAAAAAGTGCTCCCCCTTTCCCCACCTTTCTTCCTGAGTCCCCAAATCTCTGTGATCCCAGGATCTCCTCTATGCCAAGATGAGCTTCAGTTCCTGGACGGGAGGCCGTGTGATACCTAGGGAGCAGGGCAGAGGAGGGACAGCCAATGCTGGGCTTCATGCCGGCCTCTCTTCCCACCCATATGCCTGCTTTGGGATGGCAGGGGTGGCCATTCCTGGCCTGGTTCCTCCACGGGGCCACACGGGGGCCCGTGGCCAACATGGCAGTACTGACTCACTCTTCCTTTGGACAGACATTGTTCTCTGGTCTGCCCCCCTCCCCACACCTGCTCGTGGGTGGCAGGGGCAGCCATGCCAGACTCCCCAGTGGCTCCTGGCCTGGCTCCTCTGTGGGGCCGCGTGGGTGGGGCTGACACGGCAGCTCTGAGTCACACTCCTTTAGGATGGCGACTGTTCGGTGGCTCCATTTCTCAAGCTGCTACAGAACCCAGGAGTCTTTGGATGACTTTGAAGCCAGTGGGCTGTAAGGCTATGGGTAGGTGTGGCTATGGGCAGGGTGACTGTGGCCAGAATAGCGGTGGCCAGGGCGGCTGTGGGCAGGAGCACGATGTTCCCTTTCCTGATATCTGTGCACATGGAAGCAGTGGCTTTGTTTGGAAAGACCAGGGCCTGCTCCATACCTCATTGGGCCCACACTTCTTCCCTGTGGGATGTGGCCTGTCTGTGCCAATGAGACAGAAGGCGTCAGCACAGCCTCTTTCCCTCGGGATTCTATGACATTGGTAACATTTGGTTTTATCTCCTCTGAGCCTCTGGAAAATTTCATTCTTGCAAGAAGCAGAAGATGAGATGGCAGAGGGCCTGGGATCAAATCTTGGGCCCTATAGTCTGGATGACCTTGCCAAGCCCCTCCCCAACTCTGGGGGTGAGAGGGAGTTTCCCCTTCTGAACGAGTTGGCTGAGATGGTTGCTACGATCCTTCCAAGTTCTAATTCCAGGATCTTGTGTTTCTACTTTGGGGAACCAAAAGTCAATCTTCAGCCACTCCCAGCCTCAGTTTCCTCATCTATGAAATGAGGGGTTGGGCTAGTCCCTGGACTAGCTGACCCCGGGGCTTCCTTTGACCTAAGAGTCCTGCCTTCAGTCACTTATCATGGCCTGCACAGGCGAGACTCACTATGGGATGTTGGCAAGGATCAGGGTCAGAGCTTAAATAAGGAACCAACTCGGTGCTTTCTGATGGAGGCTGGGGAGTGTGCCTGGGCAGATCCTCGAAAGAGAGTTTAGCAAAAAACAGATGGGAATTGTACAGGATGAAATGGTGTAGAGGGGGAAGAGAAAGGATACGCTGGTGTGCATTCAACATCCAAGCCAGAGTTAGACAGAGGAAAGGGGCCTGGGTGAAGGGCAAGCAAAATCCTAAGAAGTTTGAGGCAAACTGTACCCAAAGGGGCCACCACTTCTGTGGTTCCTGCCCTCTCTTTGCTGAGTGACTCTTCTCCTGGAAGGCAGGGGGCTTCCTAGCCCTGGTGTGACTTCCAGCATGTCCCCTAGCCTCTTTGGGTCCCAGTTTTCTCAGTTGCAAATGGGGCTATTGGACTAAATGGCTTCTGAGGTCTTTTTAGTCTCTGGGTCTAGGAGTCTAAGATCACTGCCCATCTTCCACAGGAATGGGTCTGCTCATTAGGGCGCTGTCCAAGGTTCTCGAATATCCTTTGTCCACACTTTCCTTGGTGATCCAACCACTCCCCCACATTCAGTTGTCATCTCCATGCCTCGCCCTTTCATATATGAGGAAACTGAGGTTCACATGGGGGAGGGTCTCCCTCAAAGCCTCAGAGCTGTCAAACACAAGTCCAGGTATGAGCAAGGAATTGGCAACCCCAACTCCAGCACTCTATCCACACATACTGATGGCCAGCTTGTATCTTCTTAGTGTCATTTTTTTTCTTTTTGGGGGCTCCATGACATCTCAGGGATGACCCCTTCAGAACCCAGCTTCCTAGGCTTTTTGCCTAACCTGGACTTCCTTCCTAAATCCATTCTCTTCTCAGACCTCACTCTATTTTATTCTTTTTTTAAATTAATTTTTATAATTATAACATTTTCTTTGACAGTACATATGCATAGGTAATTTTTTTTACAACATTATCCCTTGTACTCCCTTCTGTTCCATCACTCTATTTTATTCAAAATCCTATACTTTCATCTGCCAGTTCATTCTTGCCCCAGCTCTGCCCCATGCACTTCCCGTCCTTATCCTGCTCGTTCTCCTTCCTTTCCAGATCCCAGGCCTGTGCAACCCTAGTAGGTTGGACATCCCTACAATTCTTTGAGGCTGCCTAGAAGATGCTGCTCAAAGTGGCAGAAAATTTTCCTGTTTGTGTCACCCAAAGCCACCTCCTATTAGTAGCTGTTCCAACCTTCTCTTTCTTCCTCGAGTTTCCCATCCTTCCAGCTGCTCCTTCCCATTTGTACTTTGCTGGAAAAGCACTAAAGGCTCCCCAAGCCACCTTTCTCCCCAACTAACACAAATCCACCCCATTCAATGCCATCCCTGGTTCTCTTCTTTGCTGCAGTATCAGAGAATGAAGCAGTCAATCCCTGGGCCAACAGCTGCTGTTCTTGAACCCTGCCTCTCCCATGCTACTATCTTCACTAGAAGCTTCCTCCTTTGAGGTCCCTGAGCCCCACTAATTTCCAGTTTCTCTGGGATAACAAAGCTGGACCTGGGCTATCCTCAAGTCCTTCCAGACTAGTAGGATTGGTCAGAGATGGTGCTCTGCTGCCATGGCCAACAAAAGCTCCCCTACATCCTCCCGGGATATTAGAGAAGCCATCCCGTTATTCATCCTGTATGTGTCCTCTACGTTCCTATTTGTAAACATGTCCTATCCCTCAGGACAAGGCAATCTCCTTGAGAGCATTTCCCCCTTTGTCTCTGTGTCCCAGCACCTTGAACGTGCTAGGAACATAGCAGATGCTCATTTATCAGAGACTAATGTCTAGAATGCAGACACGGAGGATCCCTGCAGAGCTCTGTGGAGATTTGATGGGAGGCCATTGCAATGTTTGTTGCCAAAAACACTTTCCCGAGAGAGGATGCACGATCCCTTCCTGGGTTTATTTAGAAGGTCAAAATTGGGACTCCTCCTCTATGTCTCTTCCACTGCCTTCAATGCTTCCAGCTCACCCTTTGTCTCCTGCCATCTTGCCCCATCCAGAACTCATCTGTCCAGCCACGTTGATCACATGTTGGGATGGGCTTAGACCATCTGCAGAAAATCCAGCAAAGGGTAATGGGGCTTTTGGGCGATCCCCAAGAACAAACCTGAGAAGGGTTGAGAGAAAGAGCTGAGACTGATTTGCCAGGAGAAGGGCTTGGGCCAGAGCCGGGGTGAGGGTGGGGATTGGAGTGTTCTTTTCTATTTAGAACAGAATTTTCATAGAAATCAGATGAGACTCACGCTGCCTCATCCTACAGGGCAGAACTGGGAATCACATTAAACATGTAAGTTTGTTGCAGAGAAAAAGAAAACCTTAATATTTAGAATTCCTCCAGACTTCCTCGGGAGGTAGTGAATGTCCTGCCCTCGGAAGTCTTCAAGAAGAGGTCAGCTAAATTAACACCTCTTGGGATGTTGTCAAGGAGAGCCTTGTCTAAGTCTAAGTTGAACCAGATGCTTCTAAGGTCCTTTTGAGATGTCAAATTCTGTGATTTAGCTCAATAAATGAAAAAAAAAAAACCACTGCAAACTTTCTAAACCTTCTTACTGCCCCCAGATGGAATAAGCAACCTTGTGAGGTAGTGAGTTCCCTTTGCCAAGTATTCCCAAAGAGGCTCGATGAATAGCTGTTAGAGATGAGAGGGTAATGGTGGGCTGCCTTTTCCTTCTGTAAAATGAGGGGGTGGGCTAGGAATGCTTGGAGCCCTGTATCCCTGGATCTCTGGTTCTGGGTTGTACTGGGGACTCTGAGCTGTGGGTTGGGTGAGATGACATTTAAAGCTCCTCTAGCTTTAATCTCCCATGGAGAGATGATTATTGGAGTAAATGGGAGGTGGGAAAAATAGCCTCGAAGGTCCCTCTCAACTCCCAATCTTTAATCCTAATGCATTTAACCTCAGTTTCTTGTTCTGTACAAGAGTTGATTGCTTCTCTGTTCCCTCCCCGTGCCACATATTTGCTCTTGTGCAAGTGAGAGAAGGAGAAAGGTCTTTGCTCCTCCTCTGCCAGTCCTTGTGTCTTTGCTTTTCTCTCAGTCCGCGTCTCTTTTTTTCCTTCTCCATGAGTCTGCTTCTCCTCTGCCAGGTGGCAGCAAGGATGGAATGTGGCTCTGGGGCACCACTGTGGGCACAGGGAGATGGATCGGAATGCAGCCCAGTGGGAAGGGAGGGAGGGATGTGCACTTTTCCTGGGGGTGACTCAGCTGTACTCTCTCCCCTGATCACAATGGGCTGGGAAAATGGCTTTCTCCTCTTTGGAAAGACTCTACCTAATGGATTGAGGGCTGTTCTGGTGGAAGATGAGAGCACCGAGATGGAACTCTGGGGATTGGAGCTTGTTCTATATGTAGAGAGCTGGAAGAGGCCCTTGAGGCCATGCCATCTGACTTCCTTATTCTACAGGGAAGGAACTCTAAGACCCCCACAGGCTATGGGACTTTGCCCAAGGGGAGAGGAGAGAGGAAAGATTCTAAGGCAGGTTCTTTAATTTTCAATCCAGCATCCTCAGAATAGATGAAGAGATCAGAAACAAGAGAAGTATATGGCTTTATTTTAAAATGTGTCCTTGAGACTTCACAGAGGTTGTGCGCTTCACACGTCCTTGGAATGGGCTGCCTGTGCTAGCCTAGCATCCGGGAGTAGATGGACCCATGGAATTGGATGACTTCTCTGGTCCCAGGAGAAATTCCAGGGCTCGGAGATAAGCTCCCCCCTCAACTTGGCTGAGACTCTGCTGGCCAAGCTGGACTTCCTCTGTGCTGACCCCAAGATTTGCTCATAGCCCTCAGAGATGCCTTCTTCCTTCAAATATATCTAGCCCTCGGGGCCGGTAGCCGGCCCTATAGCCCTAAATTGTGGATAAAATCCAATTGTTTGTACATTGTTTTATGTAAGCGGGTCATGGACCACTTTGGAGAGGTGGTGTTCCCTGCTAGTCCCCAAACAGAGAACTTCTGTGACCCAGGGCTTCACTGGGTCTTTACAGGGCAAGCTCAGCCTATTAGTCCCCCTGCCCTCTTCCCTCTGGGAATCTTCTAGGACTGGATAAGATTCATCTGTCTCAAGGCTCTCACTTGACCTTTCGGTGGCAATGAGGCTACGTCACCATCCCACCAGATTTGTCCGCACCTTCTCGGGGCCCCCAGAGAACCTAAGCCTGAGTCAGATCTCTCTGAGCCTCAGCTGGAAGTCATCAGCTGCCTGGAGTACAGTTCTGTGGATGTTCTCATCATCATTCCCACTCATTAATTTGGCTCTGGGTAAGTGGAAAGCCAATTGAGAGGTATCTGGTGGGAGGCAGCATGCTCTGGTGAAGCCGAGCGCTAGACTGGGACTCCACAAGCGGGTTCTATTTCCGTCTCCATTGCTGAATCATTGTGTGACCTTGGGTGAATGGTTTCCCCTCTCGGTACGGCCATTCTCCAGCTGTAAAAATGGATTCACCCCACCTGTCCTCCACAGCCATGAGGGGTCTTGGGAGGATTGATGAGACTCCTTTGCTGAAGTGTCAGGAGTCCTTGAAGCCAAAGGAGGAAAGTTTGAATAGATGTTTGTAGGAGAAAATATGGCCTTAGAAGACTCCTTCGGTCATGTTCAGGACTTCCCAGAGCCTTAGCTCCACACCTTGAGAACAGCATCTCCCCGATGTCATCTTTTGGCAAAGGCTAGACAAGAGAGATTGCCTCATTCCCCCCCACCCACAGTCTCCTCACTGTGACGTGTTGACTGCCCCCACCAAAGGGAATCTGAGAAATTCCCTGGTAGGTTTTTTTCTGCAGTCCCCTACTTGTGGACGTTCCCCAGGAGCTCCTTTCTAAAAATCCTTTAGTCTTCTCTTTTCACTTCTGACCACTCCTCGTGGCTCTCTTTCCCTCTGTCATGGAAACTCTTGAATCTCAGTTTCAATGTGCCCCCCAAATAGTTGACATCCAAGTACCCATTTCTGTCATTGTTTCACTCTATCAGATTCTTAAGCTACGTACCTTAGCATTATCTGTGCTTCTTTCTCATTCTGAGCCTTCTGCCTCAACTCCGCAAAACTTAAGTAACCTCCAGAGTGGTCTCCTTGATTCCAGTCCCCCCCATACACACACTCCAGCTCACAAAGCTGCCCATCACCAGACATCTTGCCAGTTCTTTGCTTTCACTATTTCCTCACTCAGAAACAAGCAAAAGCTCCTATTTCCTGGACCATAAAGTTGGAATTTCTCTAATTGTCCTCTATGGCCCTTCAAAATCTCCCCACAATCTACAAAGGCAACTTTGCTTCCCACCAAGAAGCTCAGTTTGAGTCTAATTCACAGCATTATGGATCCAGAACTGACTGACTCCTCAGAGGTCGTCCTCACACCATGCTTCTTCCCATGGATGTGCTTTTCTTCCCGAAATTGCCCTGGTGGGAATACTTCCTTTCCAAGCTTTCCATCCATGTCAGGCCCACCCCTCCCAAGCAACTCAATTCAAGTCTACTTTTTACTGAACTCTCTGACTCTGCTGGCCCTTCGGTATTTCCCACACAGAAATCAAGACTGTCTGAGCTGGAAGACATTGATTTAGTGACCCCCTATTCCAAACCATTCCTGAACAAAGATCCACTTTTCAATTTAGCCGATGAGTAACCAAATGAGCTGATTGAAAACTTGGGCAGGCCTGGCTGCCTCCCAAACCTATATGAGCTGCTTTGGGATAGAACTTGGGACAGTTCGGATTGCTGGGAAAGGCTTTCATGCCTCACCACGTACACTCCACCCACTAGTCCTTATTCTGGTTTCCTTCTACATGAGATCTTTTCACATATTTTATGACAGTAGTTCAAGTCTCTTCCTCTCCAGGCTAAACAGCTCCAAATCCTTTCAACAATCCTTAGAGATTGCAGTTGCCAGGAGCATTGTCCTCCTGGCTTCCCTTTCTTGGATGGACAGCCCTAGTCTGCACAATTCAGACATCTCCCTAGTCCTTCAGGAGACACTACCCTATATAACCTCTGTCCCCCCAAGTAGATTAAATGCTTCACAAGAGCTTTTCTATATCCCTGGAGTGTTCAACATTGAATTGGACACATCAAAGGTAAATAAGTAGTTGTCTTCCTGGATAGTACAAGAATCAAGGTCTCCTTTCACTTATCAGAGGGCTCTCTGACCATTTGGGAGGTTATCTCGGGGGCCGGGCTGGCTTTTGCTTTTCTGCCTCAGTGGGTGGGTTTAAGTCACTTAGATGTGGCAGAAGTTGTGGCCATTGCTTGAACTTTCATGACTATGTTGAGCCGGAAACCAGCATTCATCATCAACAAATTGAGGGAGGATGAGGGAGGTGCTATTGAGGACTTCCTTCCTCTTATTGACTTCCTTCCTGAGGCAGGAAGCAGGGTTGTGAGAAGGAAAAATTGGGAAGCTTCTCATCCACACCAAAATGTGGACAGCAGTGGATGAATGGGAAAGCTGGGCCCAGAGGGGTAGAAGTCATAATGACTCATGTTTACAGAGTACTTTGACACATGAATGTTTAGTCAACACTGCGCGCAGATCATTAAACACTTTCATTTTATTGATGAGGAAAGCGAGGCTCCTAAAGGAGAAATGACTAGACCAGAAACAAGCAGCGGTCTGAAGTGGGTCTGTCCTCCTGCCGCTGGCCACGTTGCTTCTCCACGTAGTCATGGTGGCCCTGGGGACCCAGCATCCCTGACATACATTCTGGGGAGCTGAGGCAGGTGAGCAGCCCAGAGTCTCTGTGAATGAAAATATGGCATTGAAAGTCATACCGAGATAATGAACCAGACTTAACCCCCAGAGAGCAAGCCAAGCATCACAAGGAGAGGCAAGGGGAGGGCGACAGGGCCTGAGGAGGTTGTTTAAGCCACAGACATGGAGACAGATCTGTTCTGATCTGCCCAGGACATGTCTTCTCCCCGTTCTCCTCTTTCTTCCCCTTCCCTGGAGGAGGGCCAATCTAGTTGGAATGGAGAGCATCCAAGAAGAGGCAAACATAGCTATTTTCATAGCACTCCTACATTTCCTTATTCTAGAATCAGGGGGAAAAGTATTGTGTTCTCCTCACCCCTACCCCATACTTCAACACGGCTCGAAATCAAATCATCATCTTCCCCCCAAAATCATCTTCCCCAGCAATCTTTCGTATCTTTAAAAATCCTAGCCCACTTCCCAACCACTTCCCCAGGCCGGTTTTTTAAAATTGTTTTAAGAGGGCAAAGAAACATAAAAGAATGCACAAAGAAACCAAACCGGCCAAGCCAAGTCATAGGAAGTCAGTGTTTTTGCAAAGTGGTAGTTTATTCTTCAGAGAATGGGCCCATCTTGAGTATCCTCTGCTTGCCAGTGATGCTCTTGCCACGTCTCTGACCCACTGACCCGGTCCTCTTGTCCGAAGGCCCCATCATCTCATTTCTATCTGCCCCTGTATAGCCCAGTCTCATACCCAAGGCAATAATGTATTCCGATGTATTCAAGCTCCCATCTTGGCTGCTGTAAGCCACCCCCTTCACCGCCGCTGCCCACTGCCTAGTGTTTGTTCAAATAACTCTAGTAATGTTTCAGAAGCTTAAAATAAAAACCCCTGAAAAGCATGCGAGCTCTAAGAAATGTATTTGCAATTCTAGGATGACACACGTTGGCACAAGCCAGCATTGCCTGCCGGTGTCGTCCTTCTCACATTCTGTTTCTACCACATCACTTTGCTACTCAAGAGCTACCAATGGCTCCCTCTGCCTACCACCTGTAGCCATGGCAATGTAACGCACGTTGCTTATGGGCCCACTTGACAAAGGACACCAAAATCCACATAGAAATAGATCCTCTCCTCGAGAAACTTATATTCCCCTGGGCTGTGCAAGATGCAGCATGCATAAAAATAAGTCTGAAAAATGTGAGGAAAAGTGAGAGCATTAACAAATAGGGATGAGAGGAGTCTTCCCATGGGAGGTAGCATTTTCAAATCTGGCTGCTGGGCCTCCTCAGCCCTCCACAGTCTGAATCTACTCCTTCAGCTTTATTTATCTCTGTTCCTTAGCCCTTTAATCTAGTGAGAATTATTTTCACTTCCTTCCTTCCTTCCTTCCTTCCTTCCTTCCTTCCTTCCTTCCTTCCTTCCTTCCTTCCTTCCTTCCTTCCTTCCTTCTTTCCTTCCTTCCTTCCTTCCTTCTTTCCTTCCTTCCTTCCTTCTTTCCTTCTTTCCTTCCTTCTTTCCTTCTTTCCTTCCTTCCTTCCTTCCTTCCTTCCTTCCTTCCTTCCTTCCTTCCTTCCTTCCTTCTTTCCTTCCTTCTTTCCTTCCTTCCTTCTTTCCTTCCTTCCTTCCTTCCTTCCTTCCTTCCTTCCTTCCTTCCTTCCTTCCTTCCTTCCTTCCTTCCTTCCTTCCTTCCTTCCTTCCTTCCTTCCTTCTTTTCTTCCTTCCTTCCTTCCTTCTTTTCTTCCTTCCTTCTTTCCTTCCTTCTTTCCTTCCTTCCTTCTTTCCTTCCTTCCTTCTTTCCTTCCTTCCTTCCTTCCTTCCTTCCTTCCTTCCTTCCTTCCTTCCTTCTTTCCTTCCTTCCTTCCTTCCCTCTTTTCTTCCTTCCTTCCTTCCTTCCTTCCTTCCTTCCTTCCTTCCTTTCCTCCCTCCCTCCCTCCCTCCTTCCTTCCTTCCTTCCTTCCTTCCTTCCTTCCTTCCTTCCTTCCTTCCTTCCTTCCTTCCTTCCTTCCATCCTGTCCCTTCTCTTTCTTCTTTCCCTTCTTCCTTTTCTCCTTCCTTCCTAATCATACATCTGATCCAATTTTTAAAACATGTAAATCACTGTACTAAGCACCAGGGTTTATCGCTCAAAGAGAAGAGCAGATTCCCAAATAACTATGACAAAGAGGCAAGGGAGATATAAGAGGAAGAGCTTTGAGAAATTTTAATGGACACTTCCTGGATGTTGAAGGATGGACAGAGATCAGTAGATGGAGATGGGAATAGGGACCTTCCACCCACAGGGACCTAAATGAAGTCACAGAGATAGAAGGGATCAAGATGAACACAAGGAATGGAAATAATAGAGTTTGGCTGAAATACTTTATATATGCAAAACCTCAAAAAATTTCGGAGTAGAAGAAGACATGGAAAGAACAAATCAGAGAGGGTTGGGGTGGTTGGGGTCAGAGCAGCCAAAGTAGCTAAGTCTAGAACTACAGCGAGGAGAAAGGGCCTGATGGTGGGAGGTTGCTGAAGGAGGACGGATGGAGCATGAGAGCTGATTGGATGTGTGGGTGAAGGAAGAAATATGGAAGTGTCCAGGATGAATGTCAGTCTTTTCCAGCTGTTGTGCCCCTTCCTGCCTTTTCCCTGCTTTTCCTCACTGCCATTCCTTTCCTTGTCCAAATCCTGATGATCCATCTCCTCCCGGGAGTCTTCCTCGTCTCCTCGAGGCCATAGTGACCTCTGACTTTTTGGAACTTTGACATCACTCAGAGACTCAGTTGAGTACTTAATGCACGGACCAAGGCATTCCACTGAACCATGGGCTCTGTCCAGAGTCAGGTTCCCCTGAGGTGGTCTTTGCTTTCCTTGGGGTTCCAGGGATGGCTCACAGTCGAAGACCATGCTCCTTCTTTGTTCCAGTGCTCTTGAGTGCAGTGTGCGGTTTGTCTTTGAAAATAGATCCCATGGTTCTTGAGGTAAAGGGGCCACCCCCTCCCACTTCGTGTAAGCCATATCCTGGCAAGCCCCGGGAACTCGGAAATACTGGGGGCCTTATGGTTGGCTGGATGTTTGAAAACAGGAGCAAATTTCAGGTTAGCCGATGGGGGGAGCAGGCCACTGACCCATCCTCTCCTTTTAATCAGTGTTTCTGCACAAACTAAATTGTCTCCCTGCAGTATGTCCTCTTTGAGGGCTGGGACGACACTTTGTCTTCAGTCTTTCTGTCTCTTGTGGGTTTTTTAAAAGGTGTATTATGGTTAAACTGGAGAATTGTAGGTAGAATTCCCCGAATGACCCCTCACATGCTAGAATATTTAGGGGCTGGGGTAAGCAGGGAGTCAGCCGGGTGGATTCAGCACCCCGGTGGGGAAGGGAAAGCAAACATTTCTGAACTGAATTTAGGAAATGTATTAATTTATTAAGCGCCTCTTGTGTGCCAGGCTTTGCTAAGTGCTTCTTACACGTCATCTCATTTGATGCAAAATGGGAAAATGTCTGGGTAGAAGTGTTGACATCGCCTAGCTGTGGGACTCTGGACAAGCCGGTCACCTTACCCCTCTGGGCCTGTTTTCTCCTCTGGAAAGGCAGGCACCCAGGCTGGAAGACCCCAGAGTTCCCTGCTGGCCCCAATACCCCATGGCCCAAGTTGCCCCCTTTCCTCTACTATCACCTTTGTTCTCAGCTCCTTGGGCCCCTGACTGCTCCAGTGTTTCTGGGGCTTCCAGGGTGCAGACACATGGTCTGGACCACCCCAAGGAGGTCTTGGCTTACTGTGATAGTCGGGGCGGCTGGCAGAGTGAGGCTGGGAGGCTTCAGCACTCAAGGCCAGGAACAGAATGCCAGACTGGGGGTCCCCAGCAGGGGGGGGTGTCCTGTTACCCCGTAGACTGGGACGGCTCCAGAAGTCAGGGCTGGGGAGAAGCAGGGTCAGGGTCATGGAAGAGAATCCCTGAATGTAGAAGGGCCTCGAGGGCTAACTGCTGAACTAAGCTGAAGGCAGGAAGGGCAAGGGCTGCATCAGAGCACTCTTGGAGGAGACTTGGGACACTAGCTGGGTGGGGGACTGCCACTTCTCCCCCTGGTTCTGACCTTCCATCCGCGCCTGGCTTCCCGGGGGCTCAGCATCCTGTAAATCCCTCATCTTCACAGAACTGATCCTCCCTCCACCATCACCATCAGATCACAAGCTCTGGGAGGACAGGAATGATCCTTGGCCCCTTTTGTGCCTAAGGACTTAGCAGGGGCTGCCCCATCGCAGGCACTTAAGGAAAGTTGGTGGTTGATGGGGACCAGGGAGAACGAGGAGTTTTCTCAGTCAGGTGGGCAAGAAGTGTGCCCTGTCCCTAAGATTCATTCGTTCTGCTCCATTTAGGCCTCTCCCCAAAAGCCAGTGGCCACCAGGCCCTGTTGGGGAGTGACCCTGAAGGGGGCCCGTTTGGGCCCCTCCTTTTCCCCTCAATCTCTTAGGAGTAAGAAATGAGGGGAAAGCAATTGTCCGGCCTTGGGCTCTGCCCCTCTCCATCTTGGGTCGTTGTGAGCCTGGCGAGCAGCCTCCTGTCCCCCACTGTGTAGTCAAGGCTGACTCTAAGGACTGGAGGAGCAGAGTCTGTGAAAGAACAGCCTTCCTCTGCCTCCCAGGGAGGCCCAAGTAAGCGGGGTGGGGGAGGAGGCAGGACACTGGGAGCAGCCCACCCTGGGGCTTATCCTTTCGGCTTAAGCAAAATCACCCGTGTAAAAATTAGCTTTCAAACGTCAGCTGGCAGTCTGCCAGAGGAAGAGATGGTGTCATCCGGTGTATACGGGCATTTGTCAAGTGCTAATTACAGGCGGGGAGGCAGATGTTCCCTAGCTTTGCTCTTGGGGAACAGGGAGCTGTCCAGGCCTGAAAGGAGGCGACATCGGTGGGGGAGGAGAAACCCAGACCATGCTAAATGGGATCTCCAATGTCCAGGCAACCATTGAGCCCCAGAGGCCAGAGGGCCTCCATCACTTAGGGAGATGGAGAAAGGAAAGGAGGGGGTGAGGAAGGGAGGGAAGGAAAGAAAGGAAGGAAGGAGAGAGGGAGGGAAGAAAGGAAGGAAGGAAGAAAGGAAGGAAGGAAGGAAGGAAGGAAGGAAGGAAGGAAGGAAGGAAGGAAGGAAGGAAGGAAGGAAGGAAGGAAGGAAGGAAGGAAGGAAGGAAGGGAGGAAGGAAGGAAGGAAGGAAGGAAGGAAGGAAGGAAGGAAGGAAGGAAGGAAGGAAGGAAGGAAGGGAGAAAGAAAGGAAGGGAGGAAGGAAGGAAGGAAGGAAGGAAGGAAGGAAGGAAGGAAGGAAGGAAGGAAGGAAGGAAGGAAGGAAGGAAGGAAGGAAGGAAGGAAGGAAGGAAGGAAGGAAAGAAGGAAGGAAGGAAGGAAAGGGGGGAGGGAGAGTGTAATGGTGGGAGGGTGGGAGGAAATAAGGAAGGAAAGAAGGGAGACAAAGAGAAAGAGGGAGGAAGGTTAAACAAGACTTCCAGGGGTTAGAAAGATGGAGAAATGAGAGGAAGGAAGGAAGGGAGGGAGGTTAAGGAAAGAAGGAGGGAAGGAGTGAAGGGAGAGAAGGAGGGAAATAAAGGAATGAGGGAAGAAAGAAAGGGCTTCAGGCATCAGGTAGTCAGAGAGTGGTGAGAGAAATCTGAGCAACGTAGAGGCAGGGGCCACTGCAGGGCTCTTCACTTACCACTGCCACTGCCAGGTGAGCCTCTGCCCTGACTCGGAGATGGCATTGAGCAGACAGTAGCAGGCAGCTGATAACGCTGTAGCAAAGTCTCGTGCAGCTCAGAGTTCATCCTGATGTCCTGGGAGGTCCCTTCCAATTGGGAGATGCAGGCTTGTGGGGTCATCCTCCCTCCCCCTCTGCCTCCCTCCCAGCTCCCGTGGCTTCCTAACTTTTCATAGTCGCTTCTCACACATTTCAGATGGGTTGTGTTTGGAAGGGACTAGAGGCGATGGCATCCTGATCTTTCCTGATCCCTTCCCCCGGCCCTTCCAGCACCTACACAGCCCTCCGCCCACAGAGGGCAAAGAACCAAAGTGTTAGACAAAGACATACTTCTGCTTCTGGGCTGAATTCGTGTGAACGCCTCACCTGCCTATTACCGTCGGGGAGGTGGGACAACATTTATCCTTATGATTTTTTATTAGGAGTATAACAGGCTACAGCAGGGGCTCAACCTAGGGTTTGTGATTGTGGATTTTTCAAAACTATTTTAAATTTATTTTGGTATCGGCAATTCCTTTGTAAAGTCCTATTTTGTGTTAGACATTGAGACCTATTATTTTGAGAAGGGATCCCCAGGCTCCCACTCTGCCCGAGGGGTACAGAGCAAGATTAAGGATTCCTGCTGTACAACAGGGCTGCAACTTTCCATTCACGACTCCTTTTGATCTCAGAAATTTTCGTGTGACCCCAGCTACAGAGGAATAGAAGATGATTACATACATCAAACATTTACTAATAATAAATCATCATTTCGTGCCCCCCACATTCGGTTCTGTGACCCCACATGGGGTGCTGACCCACAGTTTGAGAAGCTTTGCATGTATTTGTAAAGGGTGATGAAGGAGTGGAAAACAATCCCAGATTTCAGCTTGCCCCATGTCCTCACTGCACAGAAGAACCTAAGGCCGGAGAATGGAAGGGCTTACCTGAGGTCACTGGGCCAGTTTGTAGCAGAGTCCAGCTCTCTGGGGCTAGCACCCTTTCTCTTGTCCCGTTCAGGTGCCGTGCCCCAGGAGCTGGCAAGACAGACCGATGTGAAGTGGATTAGACAAAAGACGCATCATCAGAAATGCTTAGATGCTCCATGTTATCTGCTCTCCGAAAAGCAGAAGCTTAATTGATTGGAATTCCTCATGTCAACCTCATTAGGTTCACAGCCAAGATCTTTAGCCTCAGTTATCACTTCTGTCACATCTCCTCTGCACTATTAGACTTGGTAATTGTAGATCAAGTAGAAGGACCATATTATCCACGTGGCTGTTTAATTGCATGTTAGACTGTAAATGAGAAATCTTTTGGGAAGGTAAGGGTGTGTGTGTGTGTGTGTGTGTGTGTGTGTGTGTGTATGTGGTGTGTGTGTGTGTGTGTGTGTGGGTGGGTGTGTGTGTGTGTGTGTGTGTGGGTGTGTGTGTGTGTGTGTGTGTATGTGTGTGTAAATCTGGAACTAAATTATGCCAAAACTGTGTGATCCTGGAATTATTGAACTCTCCTCCCTCATGGTATAGTCTGGTTAGATCAGACCTTTCCCCCAATCCCAGAAAGTCAGGAGAATATATAAACAAAAATAGCTAGAAGGATTAACGAGTCCATGAGTGCAGCCCTTAGTAATAGAGGAATGCTTGCAAGCCCTTTGTATGATTTAGAATTACTGAATTCATAGGATATACTATCAGATATTTAATATGTATGGGAATGCCTGCCATCTAGGGGAGGGGTGGAGGGAAGGAGGGGAAAAACTCGGAACAGAAGGGAGTACAAGGGATAATGTTGTAAAAAAAATTACCTATGCATATGTACTGTCAAAGAATATGTTATAATTATAAAAATTAATAAAAAAGTTCAGTTTTAGAAAAAAAAAGAAAAAAAAGAATTACTGAATTCAGCAGTACCTGACGCAACTTACCTTAGCTCACCTAGCGACATTTCACTTACTCTCTTCAAGGTAAAACCTCACAGTCTCTTACAGCCTCGGGCCACCCAAATTGATGTTTAATCCTGAAAGAGCCAATTGCCTAAGTTGTAGTTATGAGCATAACTACAGTTACAGAAACTGAGAATGGGAAAACAGGGATATGGAAGCAGATGTCCCCACATAATCCTATGGTAGTGTGTACTCCACAAGTCAGTTGGAGGTTATGAATTAAAAACAAAAATATTCCTAAGCCCTGAGATCTAGAGCTAGACCAACATGCCCATAAAAGAGATTCATCCCTAATTTCACACTGGAAAAATAATAACTCCCGTTAAGGCCACCAAGCTTAGGCAGGTTGGAATGAGCCACAGGTGTGATGTGTTTCAGGTTTCTCCTCTTTCTTCCAGAGCAGGAAGCCATATAACCATTCAAATGACATTGATTTCCTCAGCTAGGGAAAGGGCATTTATCCTGACAAGTTATTGAGCAGGTTTTCGTGAGTCAGCTAATGCCTGATTAGTTGAAAAGGGAACAGCTGTTGCAATGAAGTGTGGGTGAGATCTGTCTAAGAATGTGTGGGAATGCTGGGGCTCTGCGAATAGCTTCAGAAAGGGAAGATTGTATTGTTTTGTATTGTGGAACTCTTCAAAGGAAGCTTGTTTAAATCAGATCTCCATGGCCAGGCAGGAGATGGAATTGCTCATCATCAGCCTTTTTCATTGGGTGGAACACTCCTCATCCTCAGCCTCGACATTGTAGGAAGGGTTGCTGTTCTACCAGAGATTTATTGTCATCTCCCCAAGATGGCTATGAGGAGATGTGAGGGGGAGGGAATAGGAAAAATGGGTAAATGCTACAAGCATTTTTAAAGGTTTGATTCTGGTCTTCATTCATTTTGATCATCCCAAGTACACAAAAGGTTAAGGTTTTGCTCCATTTAATAGCTATGTTAAGGATGTAACTCCTATTTCACCAAGATGTCTACCACTGGACTTTCACCAAGAAGCAATGCTTTGGGAAGATCGTAGTGAAGGGTAAACATTATTTGTGTTCACAACATTCTGCTTTCAGATTGTGAATTGATGAGAGGAAAGTGAGATACTAAAGAAAAACTGAGTAGAAGGAATCTTGGACCAGAGATGAGAAAATCTGATTTCAAATCTAAGCTGGTAATATGACTTTGGACAAGTCTCTTATTATCTCAGTTTCCTCATCTATAAAACAGAGATGATAGTATATATTCAGCCAGTTTCCTAATGCTTCAATAAATGACTCATGGCACATGTAGTACCTACCCCTTAAGGATATAGGGGATCCGCAAAGGTAATTTATGTTCCTTACAAGTTGCTAAAAATGACATATAATGGTTATTGCCATAATTATTTAGATTAGTCTTCCTTACATCATCCTCTTCTCCCCCTCTTCCCCCTTCCTTTATTCCTTAAAATTAAGGTTAAATCAGCTACCAGGATTTTGATTGGATAGTAGATATGAACAACATGAATCTCAAAGAAGGAGAAGTCACTGATTTTATAGTTGAGTTCATTCCATTTACATTCATGATTATAATTTTCATATTCTCTTGTAATTTTTCCTGTTGTTGTCCCCATTTTCTTTATATAATGTAAAAACACATACAATAGGACCATCATTTGTAATACATAAATGGAGTGGCTTTCCCCCACTATACCATTATTTTTTATTAATCAGACCAACCCTCAGTTAGTAATTTTGATACTTTTAAATTCCACTTTATGATCTAGACTTTAAAGGAAGCTTTTTGGCTTGTGTCTACTTCTTCTCTAACTTTATCCTCCCTCAACTCCTTGTCTCTATTTCCCTCTCAAAGTTAATGTATTTCTACACCAAACTATTTGTGTGCATGTGAATGTGTATTCATTCAGCCATCTCTCTTTTGGTTTAGTTAAGATAGATGTTCACAAGATTCTTACTCTTATCATTTCTCTTTCATGTTTCTTCTTTGGGCTCATCCCAAATGTCTTCCATTTTCCTGATCATTTCATCTCTCATGTATTTCTTTATCTTCTCCTTTTCTTCTCTCTCTCAAAATCTGCAAAAAAGAACAAAATCCTACCTGGGTACTGAAGATATCTTGTTTCTTCTCCTATTATTAGAACAGCACTTGATCATATAAGGAGGGGTACATCTAAGCAATTAGTCATCATTTAACCTGGGAATCCATAGACAGATTTGAAGGGGTCTGGCATATTGGATGTGAAAAATATTACATCTTTATTTGGTTTATTTTTGTTTATTGTTTATTTTGTAATCCTCTGTATTTTATTTTACTCATTCCAAAGTATTGTTTTGAGAAGAGGTATACCCCTAGACATCCTTGGACTACCAAGAGGGGGGTCAATGACATAGAAAATGTTAAGGACCCTGACTTAATTCCTTCCACTTTCCCAAACGCATTTGCCTTTCAGGTTTCTCTTGTTTTCTTTGTTTGCTTTTCAGAGCTTCCACCCAGCCTTGCTCTTTTCATACTCCTCCACAGGAATAGTCCTCTATCCTATTAAAGATCTTTTTTTTTTTTCATGTTGGGTTATGTTCAGGTTTTCAGGGTATGTTATTCTTGTTTGTAAGCTCTTTTGTGTTACCTTTTGGCATGTCTTATGCCAAGATTTCCTCTCTTCTACAATAGATGCAACATAGTTATGTGTAATTCTGCTTGTGCTTTCTTGCTAATTGTGCTCTTTCTTTATGTTGTTAGCAGTTGTTTTTTTTTTTTTTTTAATTTACCTGAAAGTCCTGGATTTTAGCCATGGCATTTCTGGGTGTTTTGATTTTTTTTTCAAACCTCGTTGATAGATTCTTTCTATTTTCATTTTGCAATGTGGGAAATAAATAGATCTGGAAAGTTTTCCTTTTCGATTTCTTAAAAGATGATATTCAAATTTTTAAATTTGCTCGTGATTTTCAAGATTTCTAGATGATCTCTACCTGATCATTTTTTGAGAATGGATACCTCAGGTGTTCTTTTAATTTTTAGTCTTTTAACTTCTAATGTTTCTTATTATTTCTTAAATTAAGTTCTGTTTGGGCTATTCCATTTTTCAAGGATCCTATTTGAACAACACTATTTATTCACCTTTGAAAGGAAAGGGAAAGGAGGCAAAAGGCAATCAGCATTTATACTGTACCTACTTTTATGTCAGGCACCAAGCAAAATGCTTTCCAAATATTGTTTCCTTTGATTCTTCACAATGGCCCTGAACAGTAAGTACTGATGAGATGAGGAAAACACAGGGGAAGCGACTTATCCAGAGTCATGCAGCTGATATGAGATCAAATGTAAACTCCGTGTTTCCTGACTCCAGGCCCAGCTCTCTATCTGTGTGAGCCAATCACCTCAGGGTAATCCTTGATTCCTCATCTCTCCTCCCTCCATACACCAAGTCACCTGCCGAATTTTGCCATTTCTCTCATGGATCCAGCCCCTTCTCTCTCCTCACACAGCCGCTCTTGAGTTCACACCCTCATCACCTCTAACCATAATTATTGCTCGGGGTCTTGTTGTTGGCATCCCTACCTTCAGAGTCTCCCCAGTATTTCCACTCAGCTACCCAAGGGATCTTTAAGGATAGATTTGACCATAGAGTGACTCCCCTCCTCAGTCAACCCCAGTTACTCTCTTTTTGCTCTTTGGCTCATCCCTTAGCTTTAAACCCATTTACACATGGTCCTCTAGGATCTAGACTAGTAGTTTTTTCTCCTTTGGACCCATTAGATTAACAGCATTGGCGTTCATCTTGGGGACAAAGCTGGGAAACTGCCCTTGCTGGGAAATTCTACAAAGTCTTATCATCATTTTCTCCTCCAGGGCCATCTTCTTCATGGACTAATTCATTGTCTGTCGGGGAACCTTCCCCTTTAGTGGGGGTCAGAGCCACTCCCTTCTCCTGGATCCTTACCAATTCCTTGGCCTTCCCCCTCATTGCGGATTGGTGGCAGACCCTAGACTCGGCCTGTGTTGCTTTGATTCTCAGACTAGCTGCAGAGCGGGCAATTGATGGTCTGCCTCCACTTGCCGTGACAAGATCCCCGCTTCCATTGCCTCATAGTTAGAGCCACTCATTCCACTCACAAGCTCTGTAATGACTATATACATACCCACGCAGACATGAGTTCACACACATGCAAACCCCGATGCCTGGTAGCCTGGGCTTTGCATGTGTGTGTATATGATCATGTATGCATCTGTAAGTCTGTGTATGGGACTAATTCAGCCTTTTTGGCTCACCAATTTCTTTCACAAGAAAACCCGCAAAGATAACTTGCCAAAGCTTGGTGCCATTGTGCTCCAGCCCAGACAAGCCTGCCCATGGCACCGAGGGGAAAGCGTCCGTCTGTCTGGAGACCGCAGAGTCCCAGAGGAGAACTTTCTTGTTATCTCCCTCACCATAGGGAAGCCTAGTCTTAGCATCAGGCAAAGAGCTGCAAAAACTGTTATTAGGCATATGTGCATGTCTAAAATAACCACATGGGAAAAGGTGCCAGCAGAGTCAGGCTGGTCTCTGGAGTACTTTGAAATCATTCATTTGTTTTTTTAAAACTTAAGCATTTGTCCATTGAATAGAATGTCCTGGTTAAAACGAAGTGTTGCTGTGGTCTGCAGTCCATTGTGGACCATCTTTGAGCTTATCTAGATAGGCAAATGAGGAGCCTGAGGACACGGTGGAAGTTCCCACTGAGGGACCCTCTTCCTGCTCCTTCCAAAATAATCCTCTTGATTCTCTTTGCAAAGCATTTCTCACATCCCTTCTCCTCACTAGCTCCCCCATTCCTTCTCACCTGGACTGTTGTAGTGCTCTCCCTCTCTCCTGTCCCCTTCTTCATTAGTCCTTCTTGGACATTGCTGGCAGATGAATTTTCTATATCACAAACCCCTGCTTGCTCCAGCTGTCCTGGTCTGCTTATTGTCCCCCAAACAAGTCTTATTCTCTCTAAGATAAAGATGGCTTTGTTGTTGTCTCTGCGATTAGCACAGAACCTGGCCCAATGTTATCTGACATTGACTGATTTCCTTCTTTTCTGTCTATCCAAATCCTGAATTTCCTTCAAGACCCAGCTCTCATCTTCCCTTCCGATCCATGAATGGATTTCTTCCATTTGAATGCTCGGGATTTGTTGGACAGTAGATATCTGATGGAAGCCTTTGATAAAGATGGCCGCCTGTGGTTGGACTAAAGCAAATGTGAAGTCAGAGAAAACCCACAGTAGCTGACGCTCGTGAATGACAGCACGTCCATTCAGCAGGAAGCAGGGCCAGGGGGTTGTGCACACTGCAGTAAGACAGGACAAGAGCAGGGCTCTTTAAAGGTCAGAGGCTCAGTGTCCAAAGGGCTCTAAGAAGACAAGCCCTTCAGACCTTGGGCCTTGCTTCCGGTGGGAGAAGACCCTTTCTGTTAGAGACACCATTTGAAAGCATTGGCCACACCCAGCAAGGGCTACCCGTTCACTCTGAATCAGCCAGAGCTTTGTCACAGATCATGGCCCAGAACTTCCATTTCACTCGGACAAGTTCTCCTTCCACTTCACCTCAAGTAAAGCCCCTCGGTGACTTGGTGGTGATTTCTGAAAGTTCCTGCAGTTGAAAATTTTTTTCTTTGACTTTCAGCCCTTTCCCGATCAATGGAAGCACAGGAGAATTGGGATCTTCCATTGCCCGGGGGCTTTCCAGTTTCCAAAGAGGTTTCTTAGACAAAATCATTAGCCTGAGAAAGCGCAGCTCTGGGGTGAGCTAAAGCTCCAAGGAGGTGGGCTGCAGCAGGTCCTTCTCGCAGCCTTTTCTTCCACTCCTCTTGCTCCATGTCAACACTGGCATGGCTGAGTGGAGATTGCTAAATTCCTCTCCCGGAGCTCCTGGCGCCAGCCAACTGTGTGTGGCAAGGCTGGGGTTGAGGCTGGGGGTGGCGGCTGTCTTAGAGAAGGCTTGATTATAAGAAGGCTCACAGTTGAGCATCAATTACGCCTCCATAGGAGCTCATGCTCATTATAGAACCTTTGAGGTCTCTTTCCTCCTGCACAGGATAGAACAAGAAGATCTGAATGCATTTGGAGAGCACCAAGCCATCCTTTGGTATCAGAGTTGGAATAAAGGAAGGAGCCCAAGGTGGGATCCAGGAGCCCAGACCTGGAGGGTTACTGAGGAAGAGGAGTTCCCAACTTGTCTTCCTGAGAGTCTTTAGGCCACAATCCCACACTTGCAGAATCTCAGAATTGTGAGGGGCTGTGGAGACCAGTGGGTCAATCCATGGTACAAGACTCTCCTCTGTAGCATTCCTGGAAGTTATCAGTCAGCCTTTACTTGAAGATCTCCAGGAAAGGGAAATTCACCTTCTCCTGAGGCAGCCCAGTTATTAGGGGACTTTTCCACAAAAGTTTAGATCTTCCACCTTTACTCAGTCCTACCCTTTGGAGTAGACAGAACTAGACTAATCACTCTTCCAAATGATGGTCCTTCAACCCTCAAAATTAGACACTATGTTATTGCCCATCTTCCTACACTCCAGACGTCTTATTTTTAGCCACTCCTGAGAGAGCAGTTTTATTAACTTTCTTCATCTTCCTCTGGATACTTTCCCATTGAAGTGTGATGCTCCCCCTCCACATGAACCTTCCACCTCCAATACAGTCTGAGTAGAGCTACACACAAGGGCTGGGAGACTATTCCCTTCCTTCTCCCAGGCACCCTGGCTTTCTCAATGCATCCCCTTTGTCCATCTCCACATCACAATGTTGTGTTTGCCTTATGTGGAGGTTGCAATCCTGTCAAAGCCCCAGATCCTTTGCAGAGGAGGCCCCCCATTTTTTCTTTAAGGGCACAATTTCTGAAGCCAGATTTAAGCTATGGTATGGATTACTATTACAAACTCTCACTGGATTCGACATTTGTTCTTCCTAGTCACAATCAATGACCCATCAAGCCTTGGTGCCATCTGGCAATTTGATAAGCAGTTCATCTTTAACTTTTCTGAACCTCAGTTTCTTTCTCTGTAAAAATAAAAAGGATTGGCTTTTAAGGTCCCTCCCAGTTCTGTGATCTGTGCCTATATCTGAGTTATCGATGAAAGGGGTAAAGAAAATAAAGTTACAGATCCCTGAGCTAGCCAGCTAGAGTCCTCTCCCCAAGTTAACATTGACTCACTCTCAACCAGTCCATTAATTAACAAATAGTTTGCGAAATGGCTTCTAGGTGCTATTCTGGGCATGCAAAGCAAAAAGAAATTGGGACGGTGTCTAACCTTCAGGAGTTTACCTTTTTGGAGGAGGAAATATGTGCATATATGAATATATGAATGATTTTGGGGGGGTGAGGAGAACATCAGCAGCTGAAAGGGTCAGCAAAGGCTTTATGTCAGCAGGGGGCTGGGTCTGGGAGGGGACTAGAGATTCAGAGCTGGAGCTGAGGGAGTGTACCGCAAGCATGGGGGAGCAGCCTATGCCAAGGCAGAGAGACAGCTCTGTATTCACACACACACACATACACCTGTGTGCATATTCCACACAAACATTCCACAAAACAGAAAGTCTCCTGTTTTAAAGGAAACCCTGCTGGAACTCTGTCTTCCCAGAAATCAGCTGGAGTCAGGATCACTAAACGTCATTATTCTTGATCTTCTATGGTCAAGGTCAGGGGGTTAGGTCTAGCAATCTCACACACACCTTCCTCCCTCAAACGCCAGGAGAGACTGACTCAGCGTCAGCATCTCAATTTCCTCTTCCTCCTCCTACTCCTCCCACACACGTCACTTCTCTGTCTTTGTCTCACCAATCAAGTCAGCACAGAACAGCTGGGGAGGGTCAACCTTCAAACAAGTTAATAGGGAACTGTCCAATTGGCAATTAGTCTCACGTGCTTCATTTCCAAGTGCATTGCTCAGTTCTAGCCCTTTACAAAGCCCCACAGCCTCATCTCTTCAGCTTCGTATCAAGCTTGGATAAGATGGTGCCTGTTGAGCAGATATTCTGGGGAGGCCCGCCCTGATTAGCCCCATCACCATTCCTGGTGTCTTCATTCTAGCCTCACTGCGCAAGCTGAACCTGCTTTCTCTGAGCTACTCCCTGAGTCTGATGGGCTCCTCCTGCCCCAGTGATGGGGGGCACTGATGACAGCAGGAAACATGTCTCCATCACTATGGCTCTCATTGCTCTGATTCAGGAAGATAGTCATGAAAATGCCCTCAATTATACCCTGCCCACTCTCATTTGGCTAGCGCTCTTTGGAAGAAGAATCCATCACTCATCTACATCCAACTAAATGGACTCATCAGTCAGTCCCCTTCTGTCCTTCTCCCTTTCGGATCCGGAGATCAGACTTGGAATGCTCAGGATCCAGGTCTAGGGAGGACTTTTCAAAAATAGAGTAGAATTGAAGAAGAAGCAGCTCTCCATGAGCATCCATTTAAGTTTGCGTGCCAACTTTCCAGTTGGAGTTTGGGGAGATGGGTGTTTTGACTGTATAGGGAAGCAGGTAGGTTTGTCACCCTGTGAGTTAGGGTCAGGCTGGCATATTCATAAGTTCTCCCCAATGGGTGCTATGCCATTTCTTTTAAAATGCCCATTAGAAGAAAAAGGAGCTCATTGTACCATTCTAGTGTGATGGGAATGATGTCGGTCCCATCACCCTCTGTGTCCCTGAGTCATCCGTCATATTTAGTTAGAGCCAATCTAAAACTCTTGGTCCTAGGGGCTATTCTGGAACATGACTGGAAGGCTGGAATGGGCACAGTGAGTTTGCTCTGGTATTTGGGGGGAAATAATAAACTCTGCCTGGTCTAAGTAAAACACAACAAATTTGAAGTTATAGAACAGCTTGGAGAATTACTTGGTTTCCATAGTAACTGTCAACTGGGTAAGTATATGGTAGCTTCCTTGTGGTGGCATGGGGTAATTACAGCCATCAGGGTAATTGTAGTGTAAGTTTTCCACAAATACAAAGCATCCCCATGATAGGAATTGTCTCCTCAAACAGTGTGGGATTAGCATTTCGTTTGTGACCCATTCGGAGGATCTAACAATCCCTCAGAAGTTGCATTATACTTCCTGGCCCATGACCAAGATATGCCTTTGCTGTCATGTATGCGGAGCACAATGTGAGGCTTTCACCCAATCATTTAATTATGAATCCTCTTGGTTCTTCTCTCTTTGACTCAGTCTCTGTCTCCAAGCATTTAGAAGGTAGGTACAGAGAGAATCTTTTCCAAGTCCAGACAGCAAGATAAGCCTTGCCAAGAACCTTCAACCACCATGGTTTGGAAATGATAGGTAGTAGGATCTGGACCAGCAGTCTACTTACCGTCCACAGTTGGTAATTGGAACTCTCACAAATTTTATCCTTCTCATTTTTAATGCCCCATATACTATAATGCACATTTAGGATGATGTTTCATTGTTGCCTTTCATCCTGGCTTCACAGTCATTTCTGTGAAAAGAATGCCCTCTCCTGCCTTACTTCTAGGTTGAAACTTCTCATGGTCCAAAGAACAATTAAGCCCAAATGTCCATTGTAATGAGTATACAGAATTCCACCATAGTATTCTCCCACCTCTTTTCTATGAGGAGGGAGGTATATTTTCTTTTTTCTCATTAGCAATGGTCATTCAACATGATGGAAATTTTTGGATATTACATTGAAATTGTTTCTCATTTGGCTCTACATAAAGCTTTCAGGTGAAAGGAGGAGAAAGGACTAAGATTTTCCTTCCACTACCCATTCCATTGCCTTTTGAAAAACATTGAGAGAAATGGTTCATTAGATAAAAGCTCTGGAGTTGGAAGGATCTTCAGGGACCATCTAATCCAGTCCTTTTATCTTAGGGATGAGGAAACTGAAGTCCAGAGAGATAAAAATAACTTGCCAATGCCAGTGATTCAATTAGTTTTTATTGATAGCTACCTACAATGCTCCAGACAAAGTGCTAAATGCTGGGGATACAATGAAAGTAAAAGACAAAATGAAACAAATGAAAAAAGAAACCCTCACCATCTCTGCTCTCCCATAATTCTAACTTTAATGGGAGAGGCGAAATATAAATAACTAAATAATAGATAAGCTAAGCTCTCTCAGAGGGAGGCAGTAGCAGGAGGTGCTCAGGGGCAGAAGAGACTTTTCTCAGAAGTTGGAATTTGAGTTAAATCTTGAAGGAAGCAAAGGAAAATCAGAACTCCGGAGTCAGAGGCTCCCAGGCATGGGGGCCATCCAGGGAAAAGACCCAGAGTTGAGGGTTAGAGAGTGAGAAACATCCAAAAGGCTCATCTCACTGAATCACAGGGTGCATGGAGATGAGCAAGATGTAAAAAAGCCTGGGAAGGCAGGAAAGCACTTGGTTGGGATGGGTTTAAAAAAAAACCAAACAACCAAGCAGATTAGGAAAGCAGAAAATCAAACTGCTAGGATCAAAAAATGAAAAGGGTAACTTTCCACTAATAAAGAGGAAATTAGAGCAATAATTAGGAGTTATTTTGCTCAACTGTATGCCAACAAATCTGATAATCTAAGTGAAATGGATGAATACTTACAAAAATATAGATTGCCCAGATTAACAGAGGAGAAAATAAATTACTTAAATAGACCCATTTTAGAAAAAGGAAATGAATAAGTTATTAATCCACTCGGGGCAGCTAGGTGGCGCGGTGGATAGAGCACTCAGTCCTGAATTCAGGAGGACCCGAGTTCAAACCTGGTCTCAGACACTTAACACTTCCTAGCTGGGTGACCCTGGGCAAGTCACTCAACCCCAGCCTCAAAAAAAAAAAAAAAAAAAATTTAAAAAAAATCTGAAGTTATTAATCCACTCCCTAAGAAAAAATTTCCAAGGCCAAATGGATTTACAAGTGAATTCTACCAAACATTTATATAATGTTTCCAAATAGCTATTTGGAAAAATAGCGAAAGGATTCCTACCAAGATCCTTTTATGACACAGATACCTAAACCAGATAGGTCAAAACAGAGAAAGAAAATTATAGACCAATCTCCCTAATGAATATCGATTCAAAAATCTTAAAATAAAATATTATCAAAGAGATTACATCAAGTTATCACCAGGATAATATAACATGACCAAGGAAGATTTGTACCAGGAATGTAGGGCTAGTTCAATAATAGGAAAACTCTAAGCATAATTGACTATATCAATAACCAAACAATCATATAATTATCTCAATCGATGCAGAAAAAGCACTCCTAGTAATAACACCCTAGAGAGCATAGGAATAAATTGAATTTTCCTTAAAATGATCAGTAGCCTCTATTTAAAGCCATCAGCGAGCATCATATGTAATGGGGACAAACTAGAACCATTCCCTAAAAGATCAGAGTAAAACAAAGTTGCTCGCTATCACCATTACTATTCAGTATTGTCTTAGAAGCATTAGCTTTAATAATAAGAGAAGAAAAAAGATTAAGTAATTAGATTAGATAATGAGAAAACCAAATTATCACTCTTTGCAGATGGAATCCTTAGAGAATCCTAGAGAATCAATTAAAAACTACTAGAGACAATTCACAACTTTAGCAAAGTTGTAGTATATAAATAAATCCACATAAATATCCGCATTTCTTTTTTTTTTTTTTTTTTAGAATTTTTTTTTTATTATATATATATATATATATATTTTATAATATTATCCCTTGTATTCATTTTTCCAATTTACCCCCCCTCCCTCTATTCCCTCCCCCCGACGACAGGCAATACCATACATTTTACATGTGTTACAATATAGTCTAGGTACAATACATGTGTGCGAATATCATTTTCTTGTTGCACAATAAACATTAGAATCCGAAGGTACATGCAACCTGGGCAGACAGATATTAGTGCTAACAATTTTCATTCCCCTCCCAGTGTTTCTTCTCTGGGTGCAGCTACCTCTGTCCATCATTGATCAACTGGAAGTGAGTTGGATCTTCTTTATGTTGAAGATTTCCACTTCCATCAGAATACATCCTCATACAGTATTGTTGTTGAAGTGTACAGTGATCTTCTGGTTCTGCTCATTTCACTCAGCATCAGTTGATTTAAGTCTCTCCAGGCCTCTCTATATTCCTCCTGCTGGTCATTTCTTACCGAGCAATAATATTCCATAACCTTCATATACCACAATTTACCCAACCATTCTCCAACTGATGGACATCCATTCATCCTCCAGTTTCTAGCTACAACAAAAAGAGCTGCCACAAACATTTTGGCACATATATGTCTCTTTCCGCTCTTTAGTATTTCTTTGGGATATAATCCCAGTAGTAGCGCTGCTGGGTCAAAGGGTATGCACAGTTTGGTAACTTTTTGGGCATAATTCCAGATTGCTCTCCAGAATGGCTGGATTCTTTCACAACTCCACCAGCAATGTATTAGTGTCCCAGTTTCCCCACATCCCCTCCAACATTTGTCATTATTTGTTCCTGTCATCTTAGCCAATCTGACAGGTGTGTAGTGGTATCTCAGAGTGGTCTTAATTTGCATTTCTCTGATCAGTAGTGATTTGGAACACTCTTTCATGTGAGTGGATATAGTTTCAATTTCTTCCTCTGAGAATTGTCTGTTCATATCCTTTGACCATTTATCAATTGGAGAATGGTTCGGTTTCTTATAAATTAGGGTCAGTTCTCTATATATTTTGGAAATGAGACCTTTGTCAGAACCTTTGTTTTTAAAAATATTTTCCCAATTTGTTACTTCCCTTCTAATCTTGTTTGCATTAGTATTATTTGTACAGAAACTTTTTAGTTTGATGTAATCAAAATCTTCTATTTTGTGATCAATAATGATCTCTAGTTCTCCTCTGGTCATAAATTCCTTCCTCCTCCACAAGTCTGAGAGGTAGATTATCCTCTGTTCCTCTAATTTATTTATTATCTCCCTCTTTATGCCTAAATCATGGACCCATTTTGATCTTATCTTGGTATATGGTGTAATATCCGCATTTCTATGTGTTGCCAACAAAGTCCAGCAGCAAGAGATACAAAGAGAAATTTCACTTAAAATAACTACAGATAATAAACAATATTTGAAAGTCTGCCTGCCAAGGCAAAGTCAGGAACTATATGAAAACAATGACAAAACACTTTCCTCACAAATAAAGTCAAAAACAATTGGAAGAATATCAAGTGCTCATGGGTAGGCCAAGCTAATATAATAAAAATGACAATTCTACCTAAATTAATCTACCTATTCAGTACCGTACCAATCAAACTTTCAAGAAATTACTTTACAGAGCTAGAAAAAATAACAAAGTACATCTGGAAAAAGAAAAGGTCAAGAATTTCAAGTGAATTAATGAAAAATGCAAATGAAGGTGGCCTAGCTATATCAGAACAAAAACATTGTACACAGTAACAGCAAGATTATGTGATGATCAACTCTGATGATTTGGCTCTTTTTTAAGATAAGGTGATTCAGGCCAATTCCAATAGTCTTGTGGTGGAGAGAGCCATCTGCATCCAGAGAGAGGATTTAGGGATTGAGTATAGATCACAACATAGTAATTTTCCCTTTTTTGTTGTTCTTGCTTGATTTTCGTTTTCTTTCTCATGTTTTTCCTTTTTGATCTGATTTGTCTTGTGCAACATAATTGTGGAAGATGTATAGAAGAATTGCACATGTTTAATATATATTATTTGCTGTCTAAGTGAAGGAATGTAGGAAGGAAGAGAGAAAATTTGAAATAAGGTTTTACAAGGGTGAATTTTGAAAATTATCTATGTATATATTTTGAAAATAAAAAGCATAAAAAAGACATTGGGAGAAAAAACAAAGTCAGAGGTAGTAGCAGTTTAGTGAATGGGCTGAGGGGAGTCATAGTTAGACCTGGGCTTGAGGAAAATCACTCAGGAAGCTGAGTGAAGGGTGAATTGCAGAGACTTAAGAAAGGGGGACCAACCATAGGACTCTTGCCCTAGTACAAGGATAAAGTGATGGGAGCCTGAACCAGGATGGGATCCTGATAGTAGAGCGAAGACATGTGAAGGTAAAAGCAGTATGGCTTACCTTCCAATTGGATATGTGGGGTGTGTTAGTGAGGAATCGAGGATGTTAAGTTACAAGACTGGGTGAATGGGAAGTTAATACCATATTTGGGAAAGGAAAGTTTTGAGAAAGAGATATTGAGTTCAATTTTGGACATGGTGGGGTTGAGATATCAACAAAGTATCCAATTCAAATTATCTTATAAAGAGATGATGAAACAAGACTGGAACTCAGGGGAGAAGTTAGGATGGATATTTAACTCATAGAATTATCTACACAGAGATTCTAATTGAATTCGTGGGATCTAATGAAATCAGATTGCTTCAGACAGAGAAAAACCAGCTAGAGACTTGGAGAACACCCACAGTTAGAAGATTGTCCCCATTATCATTACCGTTCTTGCCAATAATTACTCATCTTTCCCTATTCACTGGATTCTTCTATGCTGTCCACAAACAGGCTCATCTCTAGACCATTCTTAAAACATCCTCTCTTGATTTGGCTGACTCTGCTAGCTATATTCTAGTTAGTTCCCTGGATAGAAACTTATCAAAGGAGACAGAGAAGGAGTGTCATACAGGTAAGAGGAAAATCAGGGGGAAAATCATTTATATCCAGGCGTAGAAAGAAAAGAGTGTCTAGGAAGAGAAGATCATCTGCAGTGGGAGAGGGTGCCAAGAGGTCCAGAAGGAATGATCATTTGACTACCTTGGGAGTTTAAGTCACAGGTCAGAGCAGAGTCATAGAGGGTAGCTAGAGTTCTGATGTCTTTCCTCTCCTGATTCTCTCATTTTCCTGTATTGAACTTGTCTGTGTAAAGTTATTTGAAAGTTGTCTCCATCATTGCACTCTGATCCCTTTGGGAATGGGGGCTGTTTTTATTTTTATTTCAATTTTTACCTTTTGTTGTCTCCCCACCACTTAGCACACTTCCAGGCACATAGAAGGTGCTTGATAAGTTCTTGTTGACTAGTGGGTGGGATAGTGCTTAGTGGGTGAGCCAGGGAGTAAATTCAGGTTCTGTAACTCCAA
Organism: Sminthopsis crassicaudata; assembly: GCF_048593235.1. Taxonomy (NCBI): domain Eukaryota; kingdom Metazoa; phylum Chordata; class Mammalia; order Dasyuromorphia; family Dasyuridae; genus Sminthopsis; species Sminthopsis crassicaudata. The sequence continues at coordinate 477,092,363 of NC_133620.1, read as the reverse complement.
ATCCAATACTCTTTCCATGGTAGCCACGTAAGGAAGGCCCGACTTGCATATGGTTAAAGAGAGAGCGTTCATGTGCAACTGTCCATCTTGTCCTGTCCTCTGTGTGGTCTTGAGGGAAACAAGGGTTTAAGTGTCACTGTCCCTCGTTTCATGATCACTGTCCCAATCTAATCTAAAATGGCCCAGACTCCTCTCTTGGTCAGCATGGCTTCACAACTATCTGGGTACTGTACCTCTGTACTTTACAGCTCTTTTTATAGGGAGACAATTTTAAATTTGAGGTAAGGACAATATTCCTGACAATGAGAGCCATCTTGAAGCTCCACTTAAGAGGGGAATGGGCTCCTCTTCCTCTGGCCATGAACTCCTCTTCATTGGAAGTTTTCAGGTAAAGACTGGATGACCCTTTGATGGAAATGATGCTGAAATTTAAAAAATGGAAAGGACCTATATGTACAAAAATATTTATAACCGCTCTTTTTGTGGTGACACAATTGAAAACTGAGGGAGATCCATCAATTGGGGAATGGCTGAACAAGCTGTACTATGTCCTTGTGATGAAATATTATTGTTCTCTCAGAAATGAAGAGAGGCTGATTTCAGAAAAGCCTGGAAAGACTGAAATAAGCTGATGTTAAGTGAAGTGAGCAGAATGAGGAGAACATCGTGCACAGTAACAGCAATATTGTATGATAATCAGCTCTGAAGGACCCAAGACTGTTCCAAAAGACTTATGACAAAAATATTATCTACAAGAAAGAATAAGTCTGAATGCAGATTGAAGCTTGTTAAGCTTTCTTTATTTTTCTTGGAGGTTTTTTGGTCTGTTTTTTATAACATAACTTTTTTATAACATTTTTCAATGGGGGGCAGGGTGGAAGGGAGAGAAATTGGAACTCAATTTTTTTTAAAAATAAGGTTTGAACATATTTTATATTCAATTAAAAAAGTAAAATATTTTGTAGAAAAGAAAAGAAACATATTTGATAAAATAAAAAGCTACCAAAAAGAAAAAGACTCAAAAACTGAAGCTTAAAATGGTTCCAAGACTTGAACAAATTAATACCAAAGTTTTTTTTTTTTTTTTTTTACTATTCCAATGGCATTCTGGGATCAATTTTTAATATAACCTAGATAATGGAAGGGGAAAATAATATAAAGAAGTGCCTGAGAAGATGTGATTAATGACCACTGACCCTATGCCTATTTCTTCATTGTTCTAATGTCTACATGAAAATGGCCTATGTAATGCGCATCCGTGATGAAAATACAACATAGGGACATAAGATCAGATTTCACGGATACAGTTTTGGATCTGGCCACACATTTAGAATAACACAACTGGATGAAAGGGGAAGAAAATTCAATTTGCTGCCCTGTTTATCAACTATAAGGATGCATAAGTTGACTTTGTGGAGCAACATGTTCCTACCCAAGCTTTTAGCCATTCCTGCTTTTCCAGATCACTCTTTGATAGAGGTGACAGCAAAGATGCCTTTGAGCAGTGATCTTCTGATTGTGACTAGGCAGTGGAGCACAAAAGAAGGGTAACTGACTCCCCAGAGGCATGGAGGGCACACTGGGTTGAGTCTAGATGGGAGTTTCCCTAGAGATGGTGAGACTCTCCTAAGGTTCCTGCTTGCATGCACAAGATATGGTACTGATTTTTCCAAATCTCTCAACACTAGAGGGATTCTCAATGAGATCTGTTACCACCCCAAAGGGACACGTGTCACAATCCACTCAGGAACCACAGCAAATGATGAACGTCTGTGACCTAGATGATAACATGTTTCATGGGTGACCTACTGAGTCAGTCCATGGAGGGAAAAGACACAGAACCAGCATTATATATGGACAAGGAGCTACAGACAGAAATGAATGGATATGAGAAAGAGGAGGCTCGGTCACGCTTGGGAGGCCACTGTAGTGATATTAAGGATTCCACCAAAGTCCACCTTTTATATTCCAATATTATTCTTGCATTGTCACCAGGCTCCAAGTCAAGTAATCTCATGAATCTCAGGAGAATCTCAGAAGAATCAAGATGTCAGGTGACCCACAGTGATGAAAGGATGTATGATGGATATGATTAGGCTGAGGCGAGGCCATAAAAGATAACGTGACCACAGGAAGAGCATTGGATTTGGAGTGAGAAAAGTTGGGCTCCTCCTATCTGTATAGTCAACCACCAGTGTGGTTTTGTTTTTTTAGGTTCTCTGGTCCTCCCTGACTTCCTTTGTAAAGCTACTGGGAGGATGATATCTCTCGAGCTATGCTTCAGTGACGTTGGACTAGCAAAGGCTGTGAGTGAGAGAGGACTGTCAGGTGGCTGCCCATGAATCAGACTTCTAGGATGCTGGATGCTTTTTCTGAATGCATGAAGATGCAAGACCCAGACAAGCATTGCATGGGTACAGGAGATGGTGGGGAAGGAGGGGGCCCAGATCTTGACAGGAAAAGTGGGGCCCACATGAACGTGAGCTTGGGTCCTTCAAAAGCCTTGCTGTATGAGTTTCCAAAGGCAGTTGACTCCCATTTAGCTGAGTTTCTGCTCTGAGGTAGCACTTCCCAAGGCTGACCGGTCTGTGGTTCTCATTCTATCCACAAGTGTCATTTTCTCTGCTCTGGGCTCCAGCTTTTTTGGCTGTTGCTTTTTTGGAATGAGTGATAGCTAGCATATGCTAGGCGAAAAGCAGTGTGGGAGTCAGTGGCCAGTTCCTTTGCAAACACATCAGATTGTCCACTAGAAAAACAGATCCTCGTACTTTATGGAGTGACTGTTCCCCCAAATCCCAAAGAACTCTGGACTCATCAGCTTGATCAATGTCCTTTCAAGTGCTAGAATGAGAGGATCTGCTTTCAAATCTTGCCTCTGAGAGTACCTTTGTTAGTGGGAGCATGTCCCCTCCCCTTCCTGAACCTTAGTTTCCTCTTATGAGTCCATCATCTACTAACAGTGGGATTTTTGCCTTTGCCCAGACTGTTCCCTATGCCTGGAATAGATTCTCTCCCAGCCTCCATGACTTAGAATTTTTAAACCTATTCAGAACTTGCCTCCTGCCAAAGGCTTTTCCCAGTTGTTGCTTTTCCCCCACCCTTGAAACTGTTGTTTGTTTATTTTTTAATTGTTTCCAATACTTTGTGACTCCATGGACCACAGTACACCAGACTCTTCTATCCTCCACTCTCTCTCAAGACTGTCCAAATTCCCGAGCTTCCTTGATACCCTCTCTCCATCTCATTCCCTTCTCCTTTTGCCTTCAGCCTTTCCCAACATCGGAGTCTGATCCCATCTTCTCATTATGTGGTTAAAGCAGATATTGTGTGTTTACTCTATGTGTGTGTGTTCTCTCTGCTATTTGTGTTCCTTTTGTGTACCTTGAGAGTAGAGCCCCTTTCCTTCTGGACTTTGTAGGTCCAGTCCCTAGGACAGTGCTTGGTACTTAATAAATGCCTGTCAGACCATTGATTTAAATAGGGCAGCAATTACAGACTTCTTTAAGGCCTGACAAGGTATGAAAGCACTGAGAGGAGATGTGCTTCCTCAGCTGCACATCTCCCCTCCCACTCTCCTCCCACCCCCATGACTAGCAATCAAGAAGCTGCCCTGACGCTAACAGTGCCCCTATAATTAAAGCATCGGGCAGCCCAAAGCAGGGTGAAGAGGGCTGTTGTTCAGCTCGGCTCTGAGGGAGAACCACACTTACCTACGGCATCATCACAAACCTGACTTCTGTGAGTTTGATCCTGGCTCAGTCATCCCCACGCTGACTTTGTTTACACTTTGGGCCTGTGAGCATGGCCCGCTGAACAGAGAGCTTCCGTGAAGCCGACTTCCCAAGACTGTCAATCACGAGGACCTTGGGCACAGGACTCAGAACATCCATTCCTGGGGGCTTGTTAGCCCTCTGCTAAAAAGATTCTGTTTTTTCCACTTTGGGTTATCCTTAATTTTTACAGAATCGGCCACAATGGCCATCTGTCCGGCTGTCACCCACTCAAATATCCTTGACTGCCAATGTTTCCCACAGTTCCTGCAAGGGCTAGGAGCCAGCTGCATTTAACTTTGGAGATCCCCATTTAATTTGGAGAAAATAAACACTGGTCTAAACAATCGTCCTAACCATAAAAAAGTTCAATTTGAGCCCTGGTGGGGGGACTGACCATTTTTCAAGGCTCTCCTGGCAGAAATTGCCATGTAGCTCCCCCAAATGCACCTGGCTCCCATATGGAATAATACTCCATATAATGTATGGCGTGAAAACAGCTAACCTTTGGCGCTTTTCATTGACAATGCTGAATCTGGGTTCAAAATAGCTCTGGGCTTATATGAGTAATATCCTTATTACCCTTAACAGATATAGTCCCTTAGCTTTCCAACCTCATGGCAACATGGTGCTGGATGGAGTGCGGGGGTGAGTGCTGGACTCAAAGCCAGGGTTCCCTTGAGTTTCCCCCCTCAAGTATTGATTAACTATGTGACCCTCAGTGAATCACAGAACCTCTCCAGGCCTCAGCTTTTTTTTTCATCAGAAAAATGAGGGTAACAACAGCCCCTCCTTTACAAGGTTGTACCCAAGGAAGAGGCTCTTCCCCATCACGGAGGAGGAAGGCTAGAGGGGAGCTGGACGGAGTGAGGTCACATGATATGAGGAGTAATTCATGAGATCATGTCACCAGGTGCAGATCTGGAAATTCTCTCCAAGGCCCTTCTAGTCCAGCCCCCTTAATTTAATAGGTGAGGATGATGAATGTCACGTTGGCCTTTTACTGATGGGAAACAAATCATATTTATGGGAAACAAGCCGCATTTATGCAGATGATAAATACTAGGCTGGGAGAGAGGGGGGAACCGACAACTGGGGAAAAGCCAATTGGAGTAGGTCAGCCTCTATGAGAAGTCAGGGTTCTAAGAGTTAAAAGTCAGGGGGAAGTGTGTTTCAGGCATGAGGGACAGCCTGGGCAAAGGCAAAGCAATGGGAAATGGAACATTACGCATGGGGGAAAAACAGTAAGTGGGCCGTTTAGTCTGGAACAGAGAGTGTAGGAGGGAGAGTGATGTGTAATCAGCCTGGAAAGAGAGGCTGGAGCCAGACTGTGAGGGGCTTTCAAAGCCAAAGCTTGTCTCGTAGCCTAGAGGCAAGAGGGAGCCACTATTCCAAATGAATGTTGAAATTCTTTTTAAGACTCACTGAGAACACTCGGCAAAGTTCCATCTGTAACAGATGAAGAAAATGTTATCGGGAGACACAAGAACTTCCCCCCCATACCAAACCCACCCCGGGGATGCACGGTACAGCTCCCAAGTGGAGCCCCTTCTGCTTGAGCTGGGCCCGGAAAGGCAGAAGGATTGGCCTTTCCTTTCCCCTTTCCATCATTCTATTTTTGAAAAAGGAAAAACAAACCAAGCCACCCAGAACAACTGGTACCCGACAGCAGGATCCAAACATGGCTCTCTAAGGAAGCTTGATGTGCCTGGAGCCCCTGCAGTGGCAGAAGGGAGGAGGACTTTTGAAGCAGATGTGTCTCATTTCTTGGAAATAGGTTTGCAACATCATTTTCTCTATCTCTGATGCCTATAACTAGGCCCAGAGCTGTAACCAAGGAAAGGCAGTCAGAGCTCTGTCCTAGGGGAACAAAATTTAGAGGGGGTAAACAGGCAACATGGACTTTATTCTTCAATACCTAACTCTTCCTGCCCAACTGAATTCTTCATGACTATTTTGTTTCATATTTTCATATCAGAAATCATGGGTTTAATTTGAAAACAAGGTTTTTGTTACTCAACACCACATTTGTATTATTGATGTAACGATAGGTTTTGTTTTAACTTTAAAGTTGTACAAAAAATCATTTCCTTGACTGCATTTCTGTCCAGAAAGAGACTCCTGGGCAGTGGAAGACTTTTGTGTTGTTATGACCTAGCTCCTTGCCTGGCACATGAATAGAGTTTAAAGGGACCTTAAAGTTCTCAAATATACTACCTTCATTTCACAGATGTGTAAATTGAGGCACTTAGAGATTAAGGGACTTCCCCAAGATTATATAGCTAGCCCAGGGCAAAATGGGGAGGACAGGGTCATAGATTTAGAAATGGAAGAAGTTTAGGAGCGATCTAGTCCAATGTCATTTCACAAATGATGAAACTGAGGCACAGAGCCACTAAATGACGTCCTCAAAGTCATAGGCAGCAGAAGTAGGAAACCCAGATGCCCCGACTCCAAGTCCCATCTCCACCTCCTGCACTTAATAAATACTCAGTGACTAATGAAGGAGAGTGAGGGAGCAGCAGGCATCCTGAAGGCCAGGGAGGGGGCCACGCTTCCAAGGCCAGGCTTTTTCTCTGTTTTTCCCTTCCTCTGGCCGGGTTGACTCCATAGGCTAAGGTTTTATGTCCGAGGAATGCTTTGGATGAAGTCCCAGTCAAACAATCCAACAACTAACAAAGGTTTATGGAGCGCTCACTATGTGAATGGGGGCAAACAAAGGAAGAGCCCCAACAGTCCCTGTTCTCCATGAGTGCCCAGGCTAATTGCGGGGAAGCCCCCTTGTAAAAAAAAAAAAAACAGGAACATTCCAACTACATAGAGAATGGCAATAACATAACCATAGTGGGGAAGGCAGAGAAATTAGCCCTGAAACGATAAGGAGAAGGCTACCAGCTTTCAAAGTAGGGTTTGACAGGATAGAATAAAAGAAACTTTGGGGGAATCTAGATGTGCAGCTCAATTGTTCTACATGTGCTAGGATTACTGAGCTGGCAATAGGAAGCCAGATTTTCTGATGGACCCCCATCAATCTGGATAAGATTGGATAAGACAGGCTCAAGAGGAAAATATGGACTTTTAACTCACTTTCCTGGCAAAAGATTTCTTGTGTTGTTACTTCAATTACTAAGGGCCACAGTAAAGTCCTGGAATAGGTTTCTCTACTATATTATCACTGGAGATAATCCTTTGTCCCTCTTATTTTCTGATCCTTCCCTCCTCGATCATCTGCAGTGTAGCAAAGTCTGACCTTCATCCTTCATGGCCCCATCCTTTGCTACTGAGCTACCGAGCTGCCTTTTACCTGGACAGCTGGCTCTGATTCTGTGATAGAGCAATGTAACATGTAGGACACTCGCTGCCCTTTCAGCACTGTTTATAATTAAATGATAAATCCCAGGATGGGTTTCACATCACATCTCCTCATGGGGCTGGGTTAGGATGTTGCTGTCATGCACCATGGTGCACTTTTGCAAATCCAGGGAATTTTAAAGTTTGCTGAGGAGAGATTTAGACACGAGACACCCAGTGGTATTAACAATAATGCTAAATCCCTGTGGATGGAACTGAAATATAACTCTCTGCCTTGCCATGGGTATTTTAATCCTATTTTCTAGCTCTTGAATGTCTGTCTAGCTTTATGGAAAGTGCCATCTTAACTTGCTGAAGGAGCAGCCCATATGGTTTCTATTTTCTTTCTATATGTGATGAAGTGGGAGGGAGAAGATGTCTGCTTTGCTTTGCTTTCCATTCAATACTCTGCTTAATGACCTTGGGAGAGCCATTTCATGTCTGTTTATCTTTGACTCACCAGACTATAAAATGGTGTCAGAAATACTTGGAATTCACTTACCTCCTTGAATAAGTGCCAAAGTAATAAAAGGTTTTGATTACCTTTCCCCTGAGCTTCCACTGGCCTAGCTGGGGTAGCCATCTTTATCCAAGATGAAGATATATCTTCAGATTGGACTTCTTGGATTTGCCATAAATTTAGAGCGAGAAGGGTTCCTGTATTTTATGTTTGAGGAAATGAAGGTAGGTTAAGAGTAGACTAGCATATGTTGGAACACTTAAATGGTATTGTAGCACTCCCTTTTCTCACTCTGCTTTAGTGCTTCTCTAGGTCAGTAACCTCCTTGGAATGGGTCCTATACCATGGATTTACTTCACAGCCCTTCTATACCTTTTGTATCCTGTGCCATGGTTAGCCACACCCTTGAATGCATTATCCAAGGAAGAGCCACAAAATGTTGTAGATTCTTCAAGATTCTGTGGATCTCAGCTCCTCCTTGAAGCCATCCATCCTGCCCTTCTCATGCTATATGGTTGCTTACCCCAAACAAACAGTCTTGGATGTATTTAAGGACATCACACACTCCCAGTTCTCACCTTGAAGCCACGGAAAAGACTTGCAGCTTAGACTCTCTCTGTGAGTTTTAGATTACCTGTAACTTCTTTTCTTTTTGAGTCACTGTGACCCATGTTTACTGTGTGATCCCACACTTTGGGATCATTAGAACCATGAAGTAGTTTACTATATCCTATTTAGCCCATTCTCACCATCCTATTCAATCTTGCATCCAGTTTGCCTTCAAATATCAGGAATTATCCAAGATGTAGGTACTAAAGCACTCATGCAGTGGGCTGGCCACCTAACTTCTGGACAATCTAGACATTTTCCAGTTCTTGATCTTTGCAAGTTGTGTGGCAAAGTTGGTTAAAACATTCATAGAAAGACAGGGGGCTATGTCTGCACTGACTACACTTCAGAGACAACCATATGTAGTGTTTGGAGGAGTTCAATTATCTTTTGATTAGGGAATCTCTCTTCCATTTGGATTTTAAGGATGAAATTCAGCATGACTCTGATGTTTCTCTGTTCTGTGTTTCAATGGCTGTTAAAATTTAAGTCAAGAAGTAATGTACCATTTAACATGTATTGGTCAACCTGCCATCTGGGGGAAGGAATGGGGGGAAGGAGGAGAAAAGTTGGAACAAGAGGTTTTGCAATTATCAATGCTGAAAAATTACCCAAGCATATATCTTGTAAATAAAAAGCTATAATAAATAAGAAATAAAATAAAATAAATGTACTTGATGGAAAAAAAAGCAATGCACCAAATATATTGTAAAATCTAGGAATACAAACATAAGCAAAAAGAGAATATCTACCATCAAAGAGCTAATATTCCAATATTCTATTCTCATTTACTGAGAAGTAGATAAAAAAGGGGAGACAGAGAAAGGAAAGCATATACTAGGGAATAATATTAAAATAAGGAAAGTAAAGCGCAGAAAGAAGGAGGAGAGGATTTGGATTGAACGTAACTTGGCCATTTCTTCAAAATGAAAGTTTTAGGAAAACTTCATCAATCAAAGGAAAAGGCTGTAGGAGGGAAAGCATCTTTCAGGATGAAAAAGTTGCTGAGTAATGGGAGAGGACCAGAGAATCAAGAGCTAAGCTTGGAGAAAAGTGAGAGGGGATTATTAAACACAGTTCTATTTGTGGTTGCATCAGAACATAATCTTGACTTATCACATGAAAGGTTTTGTTCAAAGCCTTGAAATCTGCTTCTCATTCTTTTGAGAATGTTTTTGTAATCCACAAATAGGAGGAACATAAAGCTTATATTTTTTACATGTTGAATTACGTGAGTGTAAAAATGTGTCAGGCGTAGAGGGTCACCTGTGAAATCCTTCCCATTTTTTCACAAGTTTGCATGAAAGATAGTCCTGATCTATATTATAAAGATTTTAAGAGTCAAATATTGCTGAAGTCTTTTTGTTTGTGGGTTGGTTGGTTTGTTTTGTGATAGCATCTTTGTTCTTTTCCATCATTTTGTCATTTCTCCCATCTTTAAGACACTTTGAAAATAGGTGCCATGGACTTTTAAAAATATGCTACTTCCAGTATGGATTTTTTCTGAGTGGATTCCATTGGGTCTAGTTCTTCTGAAGGGGCATTGCTACTTTCTGGCATAGTAGATTGAAGTTCTTCACTTTTGCCAATGGAGAGCCTAGATCAAGCTACAGATGTTAGTTAGTAGATCCATTTTTAAAAAAATTTATAATCTTGTTCTCTTTCTATTTTTCTCTAGAAATGATCTCAGGATAATCTGACTTAGTGAGTCTAATTTCAAAGATTCTCTCTGATTGTTTTGTATTCTTTTTTGAGATCACTGTTGTGTGTTATCTCTGTCATTTTCATCCATAAAGTTTTACAAATGACTTTGGACTTTAAATTCTTGGATGTCTCCCTCAGATACTATATCTCTCTCTCTCCGGCACAAGTAGATTTCTGGACTTTCTTGCCCTCCATCTTGTGATTATGGTTTTGCATCTATAAAATGTCTCTAAGAAGTGGTAAGAGTCTATGTCATTAATTTTGTCCATTTCTCATATTTCAAAGATGATAGGTTATTTAAACAGATTGGGACGGAACTCCTGTACTAGCACACTGTATGTTATCTTTAGATTTTCCTTTTATTGGTTAATGATTTTATTCTAACCATCAGCAAAATGATGACACACAGGGAAGCGTTTCTAAAGTGACTTCATTGTTAATCAATAGTTTTCCATTAATAATTAACATTACATCACAATCTTGTTTTTGTTGAGCTTGCGTGGTACTCATTGAGGTGTTCATTGAACAAGCAAGTATTAAACATTTTATTATGTATCAGAAACGATGCTGAATGCTGAGGAGACAAAGAAAGACACAGATTCTGACTATCAAAGAGCTTACATTCCAAAGGAAGAGACAACATGCAAAAATCCTACATGCTACATGTACACACAAAGGGAAGTGGATGGAGTTCTTCATTCACTATTTTGGACAACTTGAACTGGATAGCCTGTGAGCTTCTCAAATTAAATGTGTTCAAAACAAGATTTATTATTTTTCCCTTCAACTCTCTACTGTTTCAGAAGATAGGATTTGAACTGAAGTTTAAAGGAAGCTAGAGAATCTAAAAGGCAAAAGTGAGAAGAGAAAGGCAGTACAAAGATTCAGGGATAGCACATGGAGCATCGTGTGTAAGGAATAGTAGTTAGGTCAGTGCTGCTTAAGTCATAGAGTATTTTAAAAACAATAAAAGTGCAAGAAGGCTGGAAATATAAGAGGCCAGATTGTGAAGGATTTCAAAATCAAAACAGAGGATTTTCTATTTCATTCTGAAAGTAACAGGGAACTTCTAAAGTTTGAGGGGTTGGGGACAGAAAAAAACCACATTGATGTCCCTAATTGGAAGTTGAATTTGAGTGAAGAAAGATTGAAACAGGTAGAACAACCAAAAGGCTATTTAAATAGTCCATGAGAGGTGATGAGAAGACAAGTGACAAAATTTGACAATGGTTTGGCTATGTGGAGGGAGGATAGGTAAAGAATTGTGCATGATTTTGAGGCTGTGGGCTTAGGTGAATGGAAGAAGAGTAATGCCTTCAAGAATTATAGGGAGGCATGTGGTCTCAGACACTTAACACTTCCTAGCTGTGTGACCCTTGGCAAGTCACTTAACCCCAGCTTCAGGAAAAAAAAGAATAATAGGGAGGCAATGGACTTATTCAGTAATCATCCAAACAATCTAGTCCTGACTAGGAAATAGAGCGGTGGATAAAGGAAATAATTAGGCACACAAGACCCAGAAGTAAATGATCAGAGTAATTTATTGTTTGACAAATTCAAAGCCCCCAGGCTTTTGGGGGACAAGAACCAACTATTTGACAAAAATTTCTGGGAAAACTGGAAAATAGTTTGGCATAAACTAAGTATAGACCAGTATCTCACACCCTGAAACAAGGTAATGTCAAAATGGGCACATAATTTAGACATAAAAGGTGAACATGGAATAGTTTATCTGTCAGATCTATGGATAAGGGAAGAATTTAGGACTAAATAAAAGACAGAGAGCATTATGAGATGTAAAATGGATAATTTGGATTTCATCAAATTAAAAGGTTCTTGCACAAACAGAACCAGTGCACCAAAGAGTAGAAGAAAAGCATAAAGCTAGGAAAAAATTTTTGCAAGTATCTCTGACTAAGGTCTCATTTCTCAAATATATAGAAGATTGAGTGAGTCAAATTTAAAAGAATACAAGTCATTTCCCAATTAATTAATGGTCAAAGGATATGAACAGTTTTTAGACAAATCAAAGCTATCTAGAATTGTTGATTAGAGAAATGCAAATTAAAACAACTTTAAGGTACCACCTTGTATCTAACAGATCGAGTAAAATGACAGAAATAAGGTGGCAAAGAATTGGAAACTGAAGAGATACCTATCAATCGGTAAATGGCTGAAGGGATTGTGGTATATGATTGTTTTTTGTTTTTTTTTTTTTTTTTTTTTTTTTGTTTTGTTTTGTTTTGTTTTTTTTGAGGCTGGGGTTAAGTGACTTGCCCAGGGTCACACAGCTAGGAAGTGTTAAGTGTCTGAGACCAAATATGAACTCGGGTCCTCCAGAATTCAGGGCTGGTGCTCTATCCACTGTGCCACCTAGCTGTCCCTTTGGTATATGATTGTGACAGAATACTATTATGCTTTCAGAAATGACAAGAAGGATGATTTCAAAAAGTCTGGAAAGACTTCCACAAACTAACATTAAGTGAAGTGAGAAGAACAAGGAGAACATTGTACACAGTAACAGTTATATGTATGATGATCAATTGTGAATTTCCCCTTCCTGATTCTGAGTCCAAGGTTGTTCTACTTAGGGGAACTTGGTAGGGGAGGAGGTGCCAGGCAGAAATTCCAAGGTTCTAATGGGGAACAGATGGGCCAAAGTAGAGGAAACAGGATATGGAGATGCCAGACCATTTGACTCCTAATTTCATTTCTTTTCTGAGGCTGGGGTTAAGTGACTTGCCCAGGGTCACACAGCTAGGAAGTGTTAAGTGTCTGAGACCAGATTTGAACTTGGGTCCTCCTGAATTCAGGGCTGGTGCTCATCCACTGCGCCACCTAGCTGCCCCTTGACTCCTAATTTCAAAGCCACTTCAGTGGTCGGTTATAAGTACCGTTCCAACTTGAGAAATAGTTGATGTGGTCAGAGATACAGGCAGATGACCAGAACCACTCCTGGATTCTAGGATGGGATGAATCCCTACATTACAGGAGAATGGACCCAGGATAAGTTACACTTACACTAGCGAATATTAAAATACCAAAATCATAATGTTTTGAAGAATTGTGTGTGTGTGTGTGTGTGTGTGCATGCAGAGCCAAAAGATCAATCTGTCAGTCCCTAAGGATCCATGAAGTTGAATCAGATTACACACTCTTTACTCCAAACTCCAAAGACCCAGGTTAGTGAATAGTACCACTCTGACCAGGTGGTCTGACAGGTTGGGTGGCCATCCCCTGGGTGGGCAACAGAGGCAAAGATCAACTAGCCCTAATGAAGAGGATTCTCCAAGAAATTCTTCAATTCACAAACAAGTCTGAAGCTCAAATAGGAGCAAAGAAAAAATGGAAGAACGTCTCCCCCTGAGGATTTTTTTCAAACTCTGGCAGAACCAAACCTTGACCTGGCCAATGAATTTATACTTTCAACTATTCCTTCAGTTAGGTGAATATCCAGTCATAATGGCTCAGGGGTTGATAGCTCCTCTTCTTCAATAGTGTTAACAATCTCGTTCATATTAGGAAGGGGAAAGGAGCTGTGAGTTGGCATTTGACCAGGATGCTTTGGCCAGATTCCACACAAATCTGCTCTAGGCAATGCTTTGGATATACATGAGCGGGAATGTGACCTTCCAGTATTCCAGGAAATGACTGGATTGTGTAGCTGGATGCAGATAACTAGGACCGCTAGGAAGAGAGTAGAGTAGGATTCATATTTTGTAACGATTTCCACTCTGACATCACAAGGATTTTTTCTCTTGTGTCATATATTAGGACCCAAGTGAGCACAGTTGATTATTTCAGCTTTTTTAGGGAGGACATAAGACTTCAGGGACAATCACTTTTATTAGATAAGAATCAGAACTCTAAAATTCAAAGTCAATTTTCCATAAAATCTGGAACTCACAATGGCAGAAATGTCAGAGGCAGGGAGTAAGTGGGCTCTGGAATAGACTGGTTGGCTTGGTCATTTGGGGATGACTGGAGATAAGAGAATATCCTCACCACTTTACCCACAATCTTGGGTGGCCTTGATTGTAGTTTGTGGTTTGGATCACAAAGATGGTTTCCCCCTGCTACCTCATGACCTGCCTAGAGCAGTTGTTACATAGCGTACCACTGCTCAGCTTGGCAGAGTTCTGCAGAATGGCTGCATCTCCAGGTAAGCTTCTATGCAGGCACGTTGCCAGAGGGGCACAAGAAAACAAGAAGCTGGTGACTACTTCCCCCTGGACTAATTCATCTAGAAATAACCTCAAAAAACGGATCTATAAGAACAGAAATACATCATCCTAAGACCTAATTCAGAGTCTATGATTTGGTATGCTTTATTATGATTCCTTTCCTCTCCCAGAATTCAATTGGATGGCAGTGTATATGTGTCAAAACTTTCATAGCACTCCTACAGAATCCCCTCCTCCCTTAATTGTAAAATACAGTGCTGTTTCTGTGAGATAGTAGTCACCCACCAGGAACTGTCCCACTTAATGAGTTACAGTAACAAAAGCATTTGTCATCAACTTTCTATCCAGCACCGTTCCTTGCTGAACATTAAATGTCTGCTTCTGCTGATTTTCAGCTGTCTAGAGATCTTCAGGGACAGTTAATACTCTGAACATCATTCATTGGGGAGGCTGTGCTTAGTAAGCCTCTCCCTTGCGCTACAGGTCTCTTGTCAGGTTTTTTTTTTCATTGAATGGCTAAGAACCTCTTCTCCCCAGCCATAGTGCTCCCAGGAGGAAACAGCCGATATGAGATCATTCCTGCTTCTTAGACACATCTCCAGGCTTTCCTTACGCTTCACCTTTTCTCTGATTTGTTGTTTAGTTTTTTCTTTTCTACTCTTAACTTGAGCAGGTTTCCCCAGGGCTTCATTTCTTTAAATGGGAAAGGATCTGAGTTAAACTGGTGGGGAAAGAGTGTTCAATGTTTCCCCATCATGCTCCTCTGCAAATCCCCACAAGTTGGGCTGATTGGAGAAGGATCATACAGCTGGTGAGCTTTGTTCTCGTTTTCTCCAGAAAAGAAAAAATACTCAGACCAAAAAAAAAATTCAGTGGTCTCTGCACTACCTACAAAAAATAGAGCTTTCTCTCTTCTCCCCAGGCAAACGTCCCTAAAATCCTTTTGTGCTTGTGAATATACACAGCAGCTAGCATCCTGGGCAGAGAGAGTAACTGTTCTCAGCACTTTAAATGCCCAAGAACTTGAAAGACTGAAGAAGATGATAATAAATGCTAATAGTAAGACTTTGGATTTTTTTTAATCCCAGACTTCTATTTTCAGGATGAAATTAATCTTAGTGGAAAAGGGTATGCAAAATGTCAGGAGGTGGCTGTCAGCTCAGTGTAATGCTTTCAGAGAGAGTTAGCTAAGAGGTGTTGAGTTCGGGGTGGATTTAGGCTTGGTGGGGAGACAGTGAATTAAGTGCTAATGAAATGTGCTAGATTGACAAATGACTATTCTTTTTATCCACTGGCAGTGCTCAGAATAAAGCACTTCACTCCCCCCCTCTCCATACACATTCTCACTCTGCTGTTTCTTTCTGCTTATCCCTTCTTCCCATCCCCACTAAGTTTTGAGTTTTCATGGAGATAGGGAAATGTCACTCAAGAAAAATAGAGCAGGAGCTTACTATTAGAGTCTTGGAAACAATTTTTTCCTGACAATCCTCAATATAAGAATCCCTCTCCTGACTCTATTCCTGTGCTGTAATAGGACTGCGATCGTACAACCTTTACAATCTTTCTCTTAGAGTAAGCCTGGAGACTTGGGACATTATTCCAAACTTTCCGATAAAAGTGGGCAGTGTTGGACCAAGGACCTTCTTCCAGCAGAGTTCATGCTGCTTTTCCCATCACCGTGCTAATAAATAAATAATAAAAATAAATCAAGGACATTTCTTCAGGTCTCTGGACCCTGGACCACAATCCTTTGTGCTCATGACTATGCTGATTTATACCACAATACTGGGGAGAAAGAAGCTATAGAGTAATGGACAATGTGTTAACTTGGGCAGCAAGAGAGCCATGAAAAAATAGCAACTTCCACCTGAGGGGACCCCTGGGGTTGCCAGACACCCTGGTGAACTGGTGTGGTGAGAATCTTAAGCTTAGGGGAGGCTTCTAATCCTGCCTATTGGTTGTGTTGATGGGGAAGGGAGGGTTTTCAGGAAAGGCCTGGGCTCGTCTGTCCTGCACGAGGTGTATTTATACTCAATAGATGCTCATTGATCTCTGGGCTCTCCAAGAGCACTAGTGACAGTTTCTTGGTCCAATCCTGTTGTTTTGTTCTTCATTTTAGGAGAGGACCCGTGACATCACAGGGTGATTGATGTCTTGACTTATGTATGGATTGCGTTTAAGTGAGGCAGGGTTACCTGAAGTCCTCAGCCTCCCTCTGTTTTCCAGAGTCACCAAAGTCTAGTGGCAGAACAGAAGTCAGCATGACCAGAGGTGGCTCCGAATGTGGTAGTTCCTTGACATTTTTGATATCTGGCCAAGCTCCAAGCTTGTTGTGATAATTATTGTTATTGTTGTTGTTAATCTTACTCTCAGGCCAGGAGAGCTTTTCTCCTTCAGACAGCTCCTCTCTTCCTGTGGAATCAGCTGTCACCTCCAAGCAGACTCCTCCCTGATCTTCCTGCTGGCAACATCTGCCTGGGGAGGGGCAGCTGTACCTCCCAGGCAGGCTTTGGCTCATCACTGGTCAGGCTTCGGGCCCTCCTGGGTCATTTTCAGCCAGCACAAGTGGCTGGAGAGAGACGGGAGCTGAGACCACAGGACAACTTGACTATTGCTCATTGGAGCATCCGTCAGTGTGGCCCCTATTCCTCCATTCTGTGATTGCCCTTACACAGGCAAATGCTACAAACTGGTCCCTGCTCTGGTTTCAGAGGAAGTCTGCCCATCTCCCCACTCCTTCTGGCCCTGCTTTTCTCTTCACGTTGTTGTAAAGTCAGCGGGTTGGGTGCTAACCTTGACATCCTGGAGGCCTCAGGATTGGGGGCATGTTCATGGAGGATAAACCCTTCCCCTCTTCGGGCCACACTTTTCTTATCTATAAAATGATGGGATTGAACTAGATGATGTCTCGGATCCTTCCATCTTTAGAGCCAGCGGAATCTGGAAGACCTGAGTTTGGTATGAAATGGGTGTGGGACCTAGGGATCCTTAGTTTCCTCATCTGTGAAGTAGAAATAATAAGACTCACCTCCCAGAGAGTGGTGGAAGGTTCAAAGGAAGATAATATTTAGGGTGTTTTCAAAAACTTTAAAGTGCTACATAAATGCCATCATCACATCATTATATTCTAAATTCCCTTATTACTCAGTCATTTCAATTTCTCCCTCTTCAAGTCATCCCATTGGAGGTGGTCTGCCATTTCCTTCTCCAGCTCATTTTACAGATGAGGAAACTGAGGCAGAGTTAAGTAACTTGCCCAAGTTCACACGGCTGGTATGCCATAACCATGGCACCATTTTCCACCTTAATGACAGGTTAAGTAGCATAACAAAAAGCCAGTCACCAGGACTTCTTGTGTACCAGGAACTATGATCATACTAGAGATAAAAAGCAAAGCAAAGGAAGAAGGAAAAGTCACGATCCCAATTCTAACCTATATATCCATAGCAAGTGTTGTATCATTTTGAGTTAACCACTGCCCCCAATTTTGCACTACCCAAGGTTTCATGCATACCTGTGATTCTATGGGCCCTTGGGATCTTCTTGGAATATTTCCCCCTTCTTCCTTATGGAGATTTACACATGTTTAATTCTCTTCTGTTCCACAGGAACATGTAAGTACACATGTCATATTCAGAATCGAAAGCTCACTGCTCAGGGAAGCACAGTTTGAGGAAGACAAGATGGATGCTGAGCTTGCCCTGGTTTCCACTCATCCCCCTGTTCTGCTTTGTTCATGTCTCACTGTGGACTTTGTTATTTGCTGATTGACAGAAAAGCTTTGATTCATGAATAAGAGAACAACAACAACCCAAGAGAATTGGGAGAGCACATTACATAACCAGTACCCCTTTTACATAGACAGCTTTTGAAGAACTGGATTTTAAGTCAAACTAACTGAGCAGCCTCCAAAGGGGCTAACTTTTGTTCCCTCACTGATTTTTGTAAATATCATAAAATTCAGTTCAGCCTAATTCTATTACGTTTATCAGATCTTTAGGGATGATGATGAAAATGATGATGACTGACATTTATCCTAAGGTTTTCTAACCTTAATTGGATTTCTAGAACCTATATGATATGTCCAGAAGGCAGATTATCCTCACTTTCCTTGAGGAGGAAACTCAGAGAGATGGAATGATTGGCTCAAGATTATAGATTTAGTAAGTGGCAACAATGGGATTTTAACTGACATCAAGCCCATCCCTCTTTCCACTGATTCTACCATGTGCCACTTACTTAAAAAAAAGACAAAAAACAAATGTCACATCTCCTCAAAGAACCTGCAATCTAATCCCCCGGGGCCCTATCTGTAAGCGAGGAGAATAGACATTGGATGAGAGAAGCAGAATGGTGGAATCTGAGAGAGCTGAAGAAAGACCATTGGGCAACATCTGGAAAGAGACTAGGATGGGAACAGTTGGGTTGTTATGGAATTCCCATTGCTTCAGTATTTTTTTCTTCATCACAAAGAACCCTTGCAGATAGGCGGCTACAGGTTGTTGAAAGCAGTTGTACTGATAGAGGAGAGATGATGTTGGCCCTGCAAGCAGTTGTACTGATAGAGGAGAGATGATGTTGGCCCTGCTTTAGCTCCCTCCAAACTTGCCAGCTGATCCCCAGAGAATGTCTGATCCAGGAATGCTCACCTTCCCCCAATCTTGGAATTGCATAACTTTGAAAACAACATTTTTCTCCCCAAATTGCTGCTTTCTTTTCCATCAAGAGGAAGCAGAGGAAAAGCTGTGCTAATCACGCAGGCCCTCAAGGAATGGCTGGATTTTCATCTATCTCTCAGCTGCTTGAGAGAGACCCAGGAATACAGGCTGATAGTTTATACACTTTTTTCAGTGGACCATCTCTAGAGTATTTGGTTTGGGGCCTCAGAGTTTAGGAAGGACATTGATCCACCAGAGAACATCCTGGGAGGGACATAGTCATGATGGGGAAATGTCTCCAGATCATAGCAGAAGAGAGTGTGCTGAAGGCATGTAAAAATTAATGAAGAGAAGACTTGGGCACTGGTGATGACAGCTTTGCAGGATCCTTATCCACTCTGAGGAAAAGTGGGCAATTCCCCTTTATTTAGGAAGTATCTCCTGTTTTCCCTGTGATCTTTCAAGTGTCTCAGCAGAGGTTCCACAATCACACGGGCTGGGTTTTTTCCATGCAGCACCCACGTGACAGCCAACACTGTGCTCATGCAGCAGAGTTGGGGATGTTCTTGGGATGATATCCATGCTAGCTGGGCTAGCAGCTCCCTCTCAGCCTTGTGTGATCTGTCCTTTCAGGGGGAAGATCAGTTTTCTTGGGAGAGAAAGCAAGAAAAGTAGTAGTTGGACAGCTCCGCCTTCTCTCTGTCCTCCATCATCTCAGCCTGTCTGCTCCAAGCTTGGCTGCATCCTTTCTCCAGGTCGCCACTTTTCTCCAACCTTCAAGCTTCCAAAAGCCACTTTTCCCTCCCCAGGCTTGACTTATTTTGAGCCTTGAAACTCTTGTCATCCTTCCTGCAGCACATTCCATGTTTTGGTATTCACCCTCCACTACCTTTTCTTGTTCCCATGTGCAGAGGATGCGTGACAAATCCAAATTGTCCGAGTTCCCTATGCATCCACATTGGTTTCTTTAGACAGTTCTCTTTTTTCTTCTTCCTTGAAATAGTTTTCTTCCTTTCCCCTTTCCTTCCTTCCTTATTTCCTTCCTTCATGTTTCTCTTTTGTCTCTCCATTTCTTATTTTCTTCCTTATTCCCTCCGTCTTTTTCCTTCTTCTGCTCTTTTTTCTTCTTCTTTTTTTCTTCTTCTGCTCTTTTTCCCATTCTTTCTGACTTGGCTTCCCTTTATAATCTTAACTAAGAAGATTCTATTTATCTTTACTTTGAATCTTTTGGAATCTATTCACAAATCATGTTGTGTAGCAACCTTTGCTTCCCACTTGTCCCTTCTCTTATTCATTCTAAGTTATCATATATGCTCCAAGTTCTCATAAAGTCAAATCTCAGGAACTAGTTCTTTCTTGAATAAGAAAAAGGTGGAATAAACCTAGAACATTAATCTCGAATAATACTGTGAAGGGCTGCACCTGCCAAACCTAAAAGTGTATTTTATTAAAGAGAGCTAAGAAGCCACTAGTGATCAGGAGTCCATTACAATGAACTAGATGAATAATTATAAGGATAGTCATTACTTGTATAAGGATAGTCATTACTTGAATTAAGTTTGGCAAATCCCTGTTAACATGGATGTATCAGAAGGCAGAGATGGATTAAGAATATTCCAGCAGAAGGAGAGCCCTGGGAAAAGATATGGTGATGGGAAAAGTACAACTTGCACATGGAAAACTTTGAGTTTTCTAGTTTTTAAAGAAATACCAAATAAAGATTGTATGCTCGATAAGGAAAGGGAAATAAGACAGTAGACTAAATCTTGGATCAAGGTTGAGTTTGGATTTTATAGTAGTGTATGGAAAGATGAATCCTAGTATTATAGAAAAAGCATTATAGACAAAAATTAGTCTGTCAATGTTATGTAAAATAGCTTAGAGGGAAGAGTTTGGAGGTGAGAAGATAGTTCAGGAGGATACCGGAAAAGCCCCCACTAGTGATTGCCTATGTGGTGACTTTAATGGGAATGAAAAAGAAGCAGCAAAAATAAAAATGTTGGAAAAGAAGAATTGACATGACTTGGAGGATGTGAGGACTGAAGAATGAGAAATCAAAAATAAATCTTTATTTTGAAACTGAGTAACTAGGAAAATGCTGGCACTGCCATACCAGTAAGAGGAGTCAATTAAAGGGAGGCAAGAAGCAATTAATTTCCTTGTGAACATTGAGTCTGAGTTGTTTCTGAGACATAGATGATTGGAAATTAAAAGCTAGTTCCCAAGAACTAGAATTTGAAACTTAAACATTAACTTCACGAAGGTAGAAGCTGGAACCATGAGAGTGAATAAGATCATTATAGAAGAGAGAGAAAATAGATCTTCGGGGAGTACTCATACTTAGGCTATGAAAAAAAGGTGTAGAGCCATTGGAGGAAAAAGGGTGGAGAGAAAGTGGTGTGAGCTAAGAGAACTGAGATGGTTCAACATCATAGAAGATGAGAATGGGGATTTTCTAGTAAATGATGGTTATCAGTGTCCAGTGTTGAAGGCCCCTGGATTTGGTGATGGAAATGTAATTGTAAGAAAAGAATGGCATGATTGTAATGGTGTGAAACCAGATTTCAAGAATATTTAGCAGAAACCTATATGTTGAAGGTTAGAAGTGCTAAGGTAAACTGCTCTTTTAAGACAAGTTGGAGGAAAGAAGTAAAAAGGATGGATGATAGTGAGTTGAGAGAAGGAATTTGGATGGGGGTTGTTGTTTTTGGAATGGAAAGACCTCTGACTTTTTAAGCCAGGGGGAGTAAGTCAGTGGGAAACAAAGGGATTAAACAAGGAATAATTGATGGAGCAAGGACCCAGGGATGACTTTATTGTCATGATTCCTGGTTCTAGGCTTATACAGACTGAGTCTAGTGTTGAGGGACATACACATAAAGGGCCATTTTCTATCTTTGGCTCACTGCTTCCACCTGGAATTAGTTAAGGAAAATTCTAAATCTACTTGTGACTTAACTTACATCAAGTTTTCCTCAAATGTGGGTAATAAGATCTTCACATCCTATAAAAGCACTAAAAGTAACAAATGTAAATTGGCTTCTGAACACCTTTTATTTTACCTCATTGAAAAGCAAAAATATGCAAAAGTCTCACAGGAACCTCAGAACACACAGAGAAAGAAAGTATACTTGGAGCACTTATTTGCCTTAGCTTACAATTAGTCATCCATCCACCTCCCCAAATCCTCCAATGAGGAGCACTTCCAAGGTGACCATTGTTCCTTTAGACAGGTCTAGTGTTAGGAAATGTCCTCTGAGCCCAAGCTTAAATCGCCCTCTTTGCAATTTCTCCCTACTGCTCTTTTTTGGGTCCAAACACAACACTTCCACAAAACCCACAATCCCCTGTTCGCATATCAGCCTTTTGAAGCCTTGCAGAGAGCCTAGCCATTCCTGAATGTTCCTCCTCTATTATTGTGACCCCTTGAAATGCATCCGAGATCATCCTAGGGGTTCATCTTTTCCTGGAATTAATTTAAACACCTTGAACTCTTGAGATTGGAGAAAAAATGGCTATTTGGAAAATTAGGAAGGAAGGAGAAGGAAAACCTTCTCCTGTACCCTGAGACTGCAGGACACAAAAGCATGAAGACTCTAAGCGTGTGTTTTAATGCAAAGTCTCTCTCATACTCCAACAATTTCAGAAATCCATTAGGCTCATTAAGGGGTAATGACAATCCCTTGCATTTATGAGCCCCTGGGCAGCTATACACATTGTGGAAGTTGGTGGTTCTTTAATATCTGCCTGTTTTGGAGGAAGGACTAAGCTAGATGAATTGAGCTGGGCCTCCCTTCCCTCTTGACTCTCACTGGGACCCTCCACATGGAGTAAACAGGCACACATGCATGGGACTGGGGAAAGGCCCTGAGATCCCAAACTTTCAACATGAACATCTTATCTGGAAAGTCAAAGTCTACCTCATCTTGGTCTCTTCTCGACCAATTTCTGTTCTCCATTCCCAGCTTCCCCTTGTAGTGACTGTGCATTGTTTTTTTGCATTTCCATTATACATCTATACCCCAGTTTCTCAGCCAGGGACATCCCAGGCATGCTCACTCTGTAAGTTGTCACCCTTCCCCCACCCTCAGCCACATATATAGCATTCTATCCCACCTTTTTGGTAAGGGTTTTCTTTTTTCTTTTTCCAGTGAGGGAAGGTTTGGAAAAGAAAAAATAAATGTCAATTGAAAATAACAAATTTAATTTTAAAATATTTCTCTCCCCCATTTTCTTTCAGTTTCCCAAATCAGGGAGGCTGTTAGTGGCTAGAGTGCTAGACTTAGAGATAGTCCTGATACTGATTCTAGAAGTGCATCCCTACCTCACAGGGTTGGTATATGGCTCCAGTGAGATTAGATTGTAAAGTGCTGCAGAAAAGCCAGTTATTCCTCCTTCTGCAGACCAGCCTCTCCACACCATCTCAGGTACTTCATCTTCGATTGTATTCCCCCGTCCTCCTCACAGGGTCTTTCCAGTGCTCTGGAGCCTTCGTGAGGATCTCCAAGTATCATAGGATAGCCATGAATTTAAGATATAGCCATGGGATAGCCGGACCTTGTCCAGCCTATCTTTTGTAGTCCATTCTCAACATGAGGCTGCTACATACAAGCCATGTGACAAGTGGGCCAAACATTTCTTTTTTAAGGGAAGGAGGGTTTGCAGCATTCACCTTAGTGTTAATTATTCAATCAGTGATAATTTACTAAGTGTCCACTACTCGCTAGGTGCTGAGAGTGTGTACAGAATAAAAAAATAAATAAATAAAATGTAGAGAAAGAGAAGATCCCTTAGCTTCAAAAAGAGAATAATGACCCCATGTTCTCCCCACTCTGCTTCCAGTCACATGCACATGCCTGATTTTGGTTTCATAAAAGTCCTTATGGAGGAGAGAAAAAATCTTTTGGCATGCTGGGTTTCTGTTTTACATGTTGTCAGCGACTTTAGAGTTTGGGGATGATTGCTTCTAATGGCATAAATGAATTGATAAAATAATAGTGATGATAATGATAGGTGATATTTATATCATACTTTAAAGTTTGCAGTGAACTTTGCCAACATTGGCAGTCACGTCAATTTTGAAAGGCGGATGCTATTATTAGGGCAATCAGTGACCTAGTCGATAAAGTACTGGGCTTGGAATCAGAAAGACTCATCTTCATGAGTTCAAATCTAGTCTCAGACACTTAAAGCTGTGTGACTCTGGGCAAACCACTTCACCCTATTTGCTTAATGTTTCTCATCTGCAAAATGAGCTGGAGAGGGAACTTTCAAACTACTCTAGCATCTTTGTCAAGAAAACCCTAAATGGGGTCATTAAGTGTGGACATGATTGAAAAGTCTCAACATCTACTGGTGCTTTTATAATCCCTATTTTACAGATAAATAACCTGGGGTTGAAAGAGATTAAGCGACTTTCCAAAGACACATGGTATTTGAAGCCGCATTTGAACTCAGGTCTTCCTGACGCCAAATCTGGCGGTCTGTCTATTATGGCTTTTTCTTTTTGTTATTGTCTTTTACTTTCTGTTCAACAAACTTACACGACTGCAAATACTTTATAAAACCATTGGCAGCTACTTTGTCAGCTTCCACTGTTTTTAAAGGATTAGAATACTAGGAAGGATATTTTTCCCCAAAGAACAGAATCTGTCATGAATTGAGGCCATCATCTGGGAATTTGAACCAGTTAGCTTTTTAGCCTTTTTCTCCTGCTCTGAGGTCCGTTTAATCAATGGTTTTATCACTTTACTCTCTTTTGATGAAGAAAGCATTAAAGAGCTCACCTATGCCCACATAAAAGCAGAGAGTTCGCAAAAAACACTTTGTACAAATGTACAGCAAAGACTGAAAAGTCCTGTGCTCTTTGCCCAACTCTCCAGCCCCACCCATTCAGCAACCCATCCCATCTGACCTCAAGATTGACCCGTTGGGAGGGTTCCGCAGAACTGAACATACTGGAGCCAACATGGATGCACTCGTGCTGCTTCCTGGGACTTCAAACACACCCTGATGTGGCCCAGATAGGGTCCGTCCTCCTCACCCAGCCCATCAAGTCCTAGTTCTGGTGTGGCCCAATGGCCCAGGAGTGCTCCCACGCAATGATTACTCTCCATGTACCCTTGGACAAGTCATTTGAATTCCTCAGGATTGAGTTTCCTCTCTACAATAAAGGTATCATCCATCCTAGATGATCTTTTTGGTCCCTTCTAGATTTGTAGACCTTTGATCTTGATTAGGCCACTTGAGAACTGACCTCTACAGCCTGGAGGTTCTCTCCATCTTTGATCCTCTAAAAGGAAACATTCAGTAAGTACCTGCTCTGGCTATACTATGGGGCAGGCTTTATGCTGCCAGAGTCATTTCTGCATGAAATCCTCTAAACCTACATGGAAAGGAGCTAGGCTTGATCTAAGGAGTCTTCATGATCTGTGCAACCTCTCTTTCCAAATCTGATGCCATGTTGTTTCCATTTCATTCATCTTTGGCTGCCATTCCAACCTGGGCTGAGCACCTCCAACACTTTCGTGCTTCAACTGCTCCTGGAGTTAAGTGACTTGCTTAGGGTCATACAGCTAAGAAGTGTTAAATGTCTGAGGTCAGATTTGAACTCAGGCACTCCCAAATTCAGGGCCAGCACTCTATCCACTGCACCATCTAGCTGCCCTTTATTTGTGTGCTTCTTGCCCAGGAAGGTCCCAGAACATTGCTTTTGCTACTCTCCTACTGGCTCTCATGTTCTAGCTTCATTCCCCTTGGTCTTGGTGAGGGAAGCAGTTCTTTCCCTGTCTACCTTTCTACTCAGGTGTCCCCCTGTTCTATTGCCTTTGAATCGAAGTGACAAAGGGAGGGCTCTTATCTCACTTTCATGGTCCATACAGGAGCCGTTCTACAGCCAGAAATCTTTGATTTCCTTTGCTAGATGTCCACTATTTGCTTTCTTATGTGCCCTCCACTATCTCACTCTGCAAAGCAAGTTGTATTAACCCACTGAACCGAGGGTTAGATGACTCTTCAGGGACTTTTTTCTCGCTGCCATATTATCTCTCAATCCACCTTGCTGGCTAAGTCAGAGACTATGCCCTGAGTGACTCAACCATTTTTTCTCTCTAGAACTCTAGCCTCTCTCACTATTTTGACTGCTAAATACACCTCAGAGTCCTACATGTGAATCAGCTCATATATGAGGGACCAAGGCAGGGGGCAGGAGGATGTCCAGGGAACAAAGCAAAGTCTGCCTAGAGCTGAGTTAGATGTAGGAACCATCATCAAATCAGTTCCTCTGTTGCTACTGGAAAGAATATATCTCTCTACTGCTGCTTTCCTTTCCTTTTTCTTTTTAAAGATATGGCTTGTATATACAGCATAGAGTTTGCTGACTACATGCAGCATCTCGTCTCAAGGTCTTTCCACCTTTCTTTGTAACCTTCGTTGTTTATTGGGACAGATTCTAGTACATCAAGAAGTCACCCTTGATCGGGCCATTGTTCCTCTTCAGATAAGAGATCATGGGGATTTTCTGTTGTAGAAAGGAAGTTGGCCAGGTGAACACTGGACCACGTGGTCAAGGAGGAGGCCCTTCATGCATGGAGCCTGTGATCCTGCAGTGGTTCACTTCATTTCCTGTGCAGCGGTTATTGCCACAGCAGAGAGGCTTTGAGATATCACGATAAAGAGGTCTAACTTAAAATTCTGGCCTCCAAACCCACTGGGTACAGACTGGTTTATGGCCAGAAGCAAGTCACTTCACCATTATCACTGGAATCTGAGACTTAAGACTGTCATTGACTCCCTGGATCACCTTGATTAATCACTTAACCTCAACTTGCTCACTGAAAAATGAGAGGATTGGACTATGTGGTCTATGAAGTCCTTTCCAACTTTAGATAATTTTCTCATCTATAAAATGGGGACATTAGTATCTCTTGTGCAGGAGTTCTTAACCTGAGTTCTGAGGATTTTTCTTTTAAAAACTTTTCTATATCGATATTTCAATGTGATATATTTATTTTGTATTCCTATGTCTTTTATTTTATGTATTTAAAACATTATTCTGAGAAAGGATCCAAAGGTTTCACCAGACTGTCTCATCATGGGTTTGGGAAATACACACACACACACACACACACACACACACACACACACACACACACAGAGCTCTGGTCAAGTGCCTACTTTGCAGAGACTCAAATGAAATAATGTCTATAAAGCAGTTACAAACCTTAAAGTGAGACGTAAATGTCAACTCTTGATATGTTGCAGCCTCCATAAGCTCACTCTGTATCTCCAAATTAGACTTTCCCTCTTTTGTTTATTTTAAATGACTCCTGTTTTGGGGAGACCTGGGGCAATCACTGAGAAATTATCTCATCAATTGGTACTCCTCTGGGACTGTCATGCTATTTCATTTTACTGACTTTTTCAACTTCAGATGGCCAAGGGATTTCTTCCAGAGCAGAACCGAGATTGATTTGTTCAGTCCCTTCAGTGATGATCAAGAGTAATGGGAGAGGCTTAGTGGATAATTTCAGTACCACGGTCAGCACCAAGTTCTGCTATGCTCCCGGCCCTTTGCTTCCCACATTTCTGCTTCTGCTTGTTTGTTGTTCATCCTTTGTTCTCAAAGAGTCTGGGATGGGCTCTCACTTTCTCCTCAGTCCTTCACCAAGAATCCAAAGTAAATGTGGCTTCCTTCTTGATTTCCCACTCATCCTTCTATCCACACTGATGGAGAGCAGCTGTATCTCAATTTCACTTAAAGGAAATTAGCCTGAAAGGTAGCTCGGTCTGTAGGGAAGGAAAGAAGATGCATCCATTAGGCTGAGGCAACTTTTGGAGCAGACTCACTTGGGGCTGAGGGAATCGATCCAGCCTGGCAGGCAGCAGCAGGGCAAATTGACAGAAAATATTAGTGCTTCTCCTACCAACTCTTCCTGTCTTGCTGGAGCTTCCAAGAAAGGTGGCTTTATATCCTACACTTTATATAGAGTTTATTTTTGTTCACAAGCCTTAAACAGCAGCAGCAAACTCTGTTGGGCTTCCACCATCACCCCCCTCCATTCAGTCCCCATTCTCTTCTTCTGTTTCATGTGTGCAAACAGGAGATGTCCATTCATGAGAGGATCTAGTGAATGCTAGTTGCTCGTGGGTGGTGAAATACCAGAAATGAATTTCTGTCTTTTGTAGCTCCTCGATTCTTTGTGCTCAGGAAAAATACCACTATAGCCCTGGACAACCTTAAGGGCATGGATCAGGATGACCTGAATGGCTACATGTGGGTAGCTCACTCAAAATAGCCTCTGTCTGCCTCCTTTGTCTATGCACATCCCTAGTGACCTTTTTCTGGAAGCAGGACTGTTCAGGCTCCACTCACATTGGGCCATAGGTGTCCCCAAGTGGGCTGTGCTATCTGATGCTATTCTATTACCCACCCTTCAGGGGAAACACTTAACAACATCCCCCTTCCCCATGATTGCTTCTTCCTGCTCCCACCATACCCGAGAAATTACAAAAGGTCTACCATGGCCTGCTAGACCACATGAAAGACTGCAAGCCTGTCACTCGATCCGGAAGGTGACCTTGAAACAGATCCAGTGTCAGGAGTTTGAGATAGATAGGACAGCTGTCTCAGGGAGGGGAGCAAAGCTGGAGCCATTGAGAAAATCAATAGATCTTTTAGGAATCAAAATATAAGTACCATTTAGCAGTGTGGCAATGGTGTAAGGGACAAAAGGACTATAGTGGGAAGGAAGAAACAAGTGACAGGAGTCATGCAAATGAAAACTGGCCACAGAGAAGCTCTCACCTACAATCTCAGTTCCACCACCCACTCTTCTTGTGACCCTGGGAGAGTTACTTCCTCTTCTGAGCTCCAGCTTTCTCTTCTGGATAGTGAGGATATGGGACTTCTCTGATAGTCTACACTTCCACGATTCTGTCTGTAGGTTTCTTAATCTAGATTATTCGAAAGGAAGAGGAAAGAATGCTTTGTTGTATGATATGTTGTATGGTAAATGCTTTACAAGTATTATCAAATTTGATAGAAAATTGGTAGAAACAGAACATGTTGTTTGGTTTTCTTGGCAAAGATACTGGCTTTGCCATCTCCTTCTATAGCCTATTATACAGATTAGAAAAACGAGGCAACCAGAGTGAAGTAACTTGCCCAGAGTTATACATCTATTAAGTATCTGAAGCTGAATTTGAACTTAGAAAGATTAGTATTCCTGGTTCTAAGCCCAGTGCTCTATGCACTATGGTACCCCCTAGCCACCCTTAGACTGGCTGCTTCTCAAATCCAATAATTAAGCTGTGTGAAATGAGATGGGGCTATTTTCCTTAATAGATTTCACCATGGGAGAGGCTTGCTTCGGGCCAGTTTGGGAAGAGGAAGGCAATCTCAGCTTCCAGGTTGATGCTATTCCTCCCTGAAAAGGTCCTAGGGTTTCAGGCTCCTCCTACCACTTGCTTTAAAACAGTACCTAATGGGGTAATAGCTAACTGTTGTTTGAAAAGTGAAGGTGTCAGCAGGTACCATCACAATGATAAAATATTAGGATCTGAGTTTAAAAGGATTTTAGAGGCATCTAGTTTGGTTAACTATAGTATATATCTCCCATGATTCTTTCCTGACAAGCAAGATTGAACAAACTGCAATAATACAGGGCCATAGGAGCAAAGTATTCTACCCCACACTATCATATTACCTGCCTATTAAATTAAATGTTGCCTGGCCCATAATAGGAGATTGATGAATGATAGCTGATTGACCTCACCTAACCATATGTGAGCCACATTAATGTGGGCTTGAAGTCATGGCTGTCACCAAAGTGTGGCCATTTAGCTTGAATAATCCAGTTCTAAAGCTACATTGATTGTGACCCAGAAACAGGGGAGTTGGGAACAAGAATGAGTTTGGGAGAAATGCTAATTTCTGCTTTGGGAATATTTAATTTGATGAGGGGGATATCTAGAGGGAAGGTGGTGATGAAAGACTGGCCTTTAGCAGGACGTTGGGGACTGCATGGGAGATTTAGAAGGCATTGGAATTAACTAGGAGGCTTGGCACATCAGCTGATGCATTTTTCTTTATGTAATTTTACCATAATTTTTCCTATATGTGAAAATGCATTGTGATTACAAATAATACAAGAAGATCTTATAATTTTACTTTGAAATACAAATTAACATCCTACTCTCTGTTTTCTTTGCCTAATGGAATTTAAAAACGCACCACATCAATTGAATCCTTGGAGGTATCCTCAAATTCTACTTCTTCCTAAATAGGATTGGATATCCCAGTTTGAAATGAGCTGGATTTATGCAAAGAAAGTTGGTGGGATTCAAATAATTTAGTTATTTCTAGGGATCAATCACAGTAACCATTTGCCAGATAGAACATTGTGATTAGAGTCAGGAAGAACTGAGTTCAAATCCAGCCTCAGATGCTTACTAAGGATGTGACTCCAGGAGCATCATCTAACCTTTGTCTGCCTCGATTCCTCATGTGTATAAAGGGGATAATAGTACCTACCTCCCGGGATTGTTATAAAGAGCCAGTGAGATAACATTTTTCTTTTCTTTTCAAAAAGTGTTCACCACTTTATTTTTTATTTATTTAATTTTTTCAGTACTATTTTAGTTTTCCAAATACATGTAAAGATAGTTTTCAACATTCATTTTGGCAAAACTTTGAGTTTTCTCTCCCTCCCTCCCTTCCCTCTCATAAGCAATCTGAGATAGCTTAAATATGTGCAATCCTTTTAAAACATTTCCACATTTGTCATGTTGTACAAGGAAAATCAGATCAAAAGGGAAAAAATCACAAGAAACAAAACAGGTGAAAATACTATGCTTTGATACACTTTCAGTCCCCATAGTTCTCTGAAATAATATTTGTAAAGCACTTCATAGAGTACCTGGCACACAGCAGGTTCTTAATAAATGCTTATTCCCTTCCCCTTATTCCTCTTCCCTAGATGCATCGCAAGTTATTAGTTGATTCCTTGTGCTAGCAGGAAGTTTCAAGTAAGCTAATCAGCCTTGTCTTAGGCTCTGCTTACCACAGTCTACTATACCTTAAATAGCCTTTCCTTTATATCTGCTTCCTGGCTTGTCTCCAGTAAAGGATCCCCAGATAATAATCCAAAGTTGCTGAGCGCTACTGAGCACTCAGGCCCTTCCTGTAAAGGCTGTGACTGAGGGAACATGAGTAAGAGGAGCTGCCAGGAAGGTACATCTGAACGAATGTAATTCTGACTCACAGACCCCTTGGAAGCTTTGTGCCTGTTTCATTTCAAGCTCCAGCCCATTAGTGAAGGGGGAGGAGATGAGGAAGGAAGAGACGATGGGACGAAGGGAGGAAGGGAGAAAAGAAGAAAGGGAGGAGTGGGAAAGGGAGAGAGAGGAAGAGAAACAATGAGGCAGACAGGCAGCAGAGACAGAGAAAGAAAGAAAAACAAAAAGAGAGAGGCAGACAAACAGAGAGACAGAAACACAAAGAGACAGAGACAAAATCTGTAGGTTATTTTAGGTCTGGCTGCTCAGTTTCTACAGAAGTCAAGTGGGAGGCAATAACCTTTATACACCTCTGTTCACACATGGGGCTGATTGGACTGGAGGTAGGAAGGGGGGGGAGAGAAAAAAATGATCCTGAATAACCAGGATCTTCCCCACTTCCTGCCTCTTCTTTTGAGAAAAGAGGAAGAATCAATCAGTAGACATTCATTTATCAAATACCTCTCATTTGTGCAACACTGGCCTAGGCACTGGGGATGCTCCAAAATAAGAACTATAACAATAATTCCTGCTCTCAAGGAAAATGCATTCTGATGGGGGAGAGTGATAAATATACACAGACTCACCTCCTTCCTCCCTCTTCTCCTGCTGCTGCCCTTTCTGGCTTTCCCTTTTCTCTTCTTCCCTTTTCTCCTTTCTCCTATCATCTTTCTTTTCCTTTCCTTTATCCTTCTCTCTCTCCTCCCTCCCACAAATACATATATAATAAAAGCAAAATAGATAGAAGGGAGTTTGGGAGGGAGGACTCTAACAATTGGAACCGGGCAAGGTTAGGTGTAGAAGGTGATCCTGGAGGAAATGAGGGCTGCTAGAGTATAGTATTGTCACCAGACCATTGGGACTGGACTGAATCATCTCACAGTTGAAAAGAGCTCCGCCCATCAGAACTGATCATTGTCTAATCTTATGTACAATTCTTCTAAACATATTTTAACATTTATCCTGCTGCACAGAAAAATCAGATCAAAAAGGAAAAAAAATAAAAAAGCAAAAAAAGCAAGCAAACAACAAAGGTGAAATACTGTGTTGTGATCCATATTCGGTTCCCATAATCCTCTTTCTGGATTCAGATGGCTCTCTCCATCCTAAGACTATTGGAATTAGCTTGAATCACCAGAGAATATTTTTTTAAAGTTTTATCTTGGAGGCAGTAGAAGGCCACTGAGTTTGAGTAGGAAAATCACATGGTCAGGTGTGCGCTTAAGGAAAATTCACTTTGACAACAAGAGGAAATATGAATTGGAATGAGAAGAGATTTGAAGCAGGGAGACCAATTAGGAGGCTAGGTCCTTGCCCTCAAGGAACTTCAAGACTAGAGCCGTAATATTATAAAAGCTTTGTCTTTGCAGCCAGAGAAGTTCAAACCACAGGCTAGAAGATGCTCAAGGAAGAAAAGCTAGTTTCCAGCCAGAATGTGGAGGAGCGGTCAGGGAGAGATTTGTGAAGGAGCTGGCATGGAAGCTGTGTTTTCAAGAAAGAGGGGGAATTTAGGGGAACCATTATATTTCAATTGTAGGACCTGGCTGGAACAAAACCACAGAAAGAGACAGGGGAAATGCAAGCTGTGTTAAGAGGCAGAAGAGAGTGATGACTGTGAAGGGTGCATATCCATCACTGAGGATAATCCTTGACAGCATTTGACTCTTATTTGTCTTGAGTATGTGCTGAGATTGGTTGCCTGCTTCCAGATACTTCTTCCTTTGGGCTAGATGCTACAGGAATAACTTGGGATTGTTGTATGGAGGAGAGAATCCACTCGGTGTTTAATGCCTGTGATTCACGCCCTTCTCCAATAAGAAAGAGGGAACATCAAGAGGTGATGAATTCCCTTCCTTGGAGATCTTCAAAGCAGTTTAGAAAATCATTTGTCGTATGTTATCATGCTGGTTCCTTTCGTGTGAGGGATAGTTTAGAAGATGACTAAGGTCTCAACTCTCAGATTTGTTGATTCTGTAAAATTGTTTTTTTAAGATAAAAAATCATTTTCAATCTCTTCCTCCATTATAACAATTGACCTATCGGCATCTTTTAGAGCAGAAAATACACAATAACATTAAAAAAAACAACTGTTGTGGATTTGGTGATACTTTTACGGTTCGTATTAGACACAATCCCATCACATAGGTCCATCTGAAAATCAGTGGAACAAATTTATATGTGAGATGTAATTCATTCTAGGTGAAATAAGGACTCTTTGGAATAAATAGCTCTGTGGCCCTTGCCCTCAGGGGAGCCTCAGTCCATATGGATTGACAACTGACTGAGAACATTCCTACTTTCATCCAGCAATGTCTTAAAGTTGTTCTGTGCTTCTTGGTATTGCTAAAAATATCTTCATTTGTTGGTTCTCTTGGTTACCTGCCTGTTTGTGACCTTGCCCTTCAGAAATCTCTACACTGGGAAAAGGGGGTTGTCTGACTCAAAATTCTGGAGAACTGAGTGAGGATCGGTTGAGCTAGACTACTAGGAGAAATTGTAATGGAGAAAAGTAAAAGAACAAGGGCTTCAGACTGATGGGGAAGTCAGAATGTACGCATGAGTCTTCTGGGAAGGGAAATTACGAACAGGAAGTTTTCTGTTGATCTTCTTGGCTTCCTATTAGAGCAAAAGGGAGAGGAGAGCCATGGCTAGAACAGAGCCATCTAGTGAATTAATGCCCCTGTCAAGCAGGAGAATTACCAGAAAGAGAGTCTTTGTGAGGTCTCTAGAGGCTGTCTGAGAAAAAAAAAAACTGATGTGGCCTTTAATAGCAATGTGTTTGTCCCATAAACAGCATTGAGATATTCCAGACTTGACCAGTCTTCTGACTTCTACTGACCCTTCCCTTCCCTTTCCTTTAAATGGATAGCCATTCATCTGATGGAAAAGCGAGGGGAGTCATTAATTCGTGTAAGCAATCAGCTCATTATCCCATCCCTAATCATTTTATGATGTGCAGAGAGGGTAAGAAATAGGAAATCCCTTTGGAAAGTGAGGGCAAAGCTGTCTTCTGCAGTTGGTTTAGCATGACTGTATATTTTCCTTAATACTGGAAATGTTGATGTGCTGCTATAAGTAGGAGAGCTGAAAACTAACAGATCAACATTTCCACCCAAGTGGAGAAATCATTTGCAAGCCCACAGGGACAGGCCTTGGAGACCCACCTTCTGATGTGTATTGTTGGGTTCAAAATGGAAGAAGTTCAAAATAGGAAACCTTTTGAGTGACTTGAATGATGACATAGATAACATGAACATTAAATTTTCACATGAAATAAAAAGGGAAGAGCTCACAAACCCATGGGATGACCAATTCAGGATTCAAAAGATCTTGAAAGCTAAGAAAAATGTAGTAAGACAAAACTGAACATCAAAAAATGTCTAGTTTTACATTTGATTTCAAAAATCAACTGCAAAAAACAAGATGGGGGAAGAGATAGTTTATCTGAAGAAAGAGCCAGCGATTTTAGAAGACTGTAATTTAGGAACCAATATTTTGATCAATCAATCAACCCACATTCATTAATTATCTGCTGTACTATGCCAGGTGCTGTAC
Source organism: Sminthopsis crassicaudata (assembly GCF_048593235.1). Taxonomy (NCBI): domain Eukaryota; kingdom Metazoa; phylum Chordata; class Mammalia; order Dasyuromorphia; family Dasyuridae; genus Sminthopsis; species Sminthopsis crassicaudata. The sequence goes on along the minus strand of NC_133620.1, from coordinate 477,057,796 downwards.
TAGATGCTGGGTATGCAAATGCAAAGAATAAAAACATCCCTATATTCAAGGAACTCATTCTAAGAGACAAGGAGGCTGATGACATCCTGGGATATGAACCCTTGGCATCCAGGAGCAAGAGGGTGATGGTCCCATCGCACATCTCCCTGCTCCTACATGGGGAGCCTTGTTCAGGTCTGACTGTTACATTTTAGGGAGGGAATTGCCAAGTCAGAGAGGAGGTCAGTCAGGGTGGTGAAGAGCCTTGAGATCGTGCTATCTTAGGGCTGGAGAAAATAAGACTGGCTTGGTGGGAAGACTTTGAATATTGGGAGATCTCCCATGTATAGGTGTAAGTTATACATGTATAATAATGTATATTTGTAATGTTCTTGAATTGTGAGGGTCTGGTCGTCTGCTCAATTATAATCCTTCTCTGGGAGGAGATCTGTAAAATCTTTTCCTCTGTGGGCAGGGTTCTTGGGAGCTCTGAATCTCCTCCAACTCTTGTCCTTCCTCAAATCAGACTGGTCTCCTTTCAGCCTGCCTGGGGTCAAAACTATCCCAGAGTCCATTCTCTCAGACCCAATGCTGCCCTTCTTTTATCCTCCCAGAGAATGGGCGTTATCCCAAGGATTTCTGGGAAACATTACTTCAACCAATGAACTTGCTCCTCTTAGAATTCTTAAGGTGTAAACTCCCTTTAAAGGCCCGACCCAAAGGTCTGAACCAGAGAACTGTCAAGTCAACCTGAGTTCTCACCTTGTCACTGTCCAGACAACCTGAGTTCTCACTTTGTAATCCTAACATCTATTAGCTTTCCTCTGCTTGACTCCAGGGAATATCTAGGAACAAGGGGTAGCAGTCACCAGGAGGCAAATCAGAATTCAAAGGGAGGAAAAGCTTCCCCAGGAAGTAGAGCTGTCCCATTGTGGAAGGAACTGCTTTCAGAGGTAGAAGCTTCACCTTCCTTAAAGGCCATCAAGGTCTTAGTGGAATGTGTTGGTAAGCAATTTCTTGTTGAGATAGGGGATTGAACAAGCTACCCAGGATCCTCCAGTATTCCAAGATCTGGAAGTCCTGGGAGTCTTTTTTTACTCTGTGGTGGGAGTTTGTTCTGAAAGTCAAGGAGGGGAGCAGAACATGAGATTTTGAAGGTGTTTAATTGGCCCTCTGGGACTATAAATGAATCACAGTCAGGGCTAGAGAGGCTTTGCACAATTGAGAATTCTCACACTAGTGTTGATGGTGTAAACCTGAGAACTTTCAGACCTGTTAATGTGCTCTAAAAAGCACGGTGTCTTGTGGGCCTACTGGTTGGAGGAGCTTAACTCCTTGATAACTAGGGTTCCCTATGCTGACACATGTCCAGGACCCAGAGGAAAGAGCACCGACTAAGAGAACTGGGTGAGGACTAAAGGAGAAGCTCCATCAGGGCACTCTCTTGTCTGGAGAACTGGATGGGCACCATAGAGGTTCCCTAGAAGTCATCCTCTGGAGCTGGCCACTTGTAACTCCCCACTGCACAGCTTGGATGGCTTGGGTCCCTTCCTAGCTCTGCTATCTTCTCCTGCTGAGTCTCCTGAGCACAAACCAGTCTGTCCCCTGCTTGAATGTGACACATTCACATTTTTCTAAGAGCCCTCTGGACACCATGCTTTTAGTTGGGTAGTCACTGAGGATCTGGAAGGAGCTTCGGTGACCAACCTTCAGCCTGAAGACTTCTGTAAGCCAATCAGGGCCTATAGTTGTGAAAGTAGAGGACCAGGCTCTGCTACCTGTGGGGCCTTAGGCAAATCCTTTCACTTGCACGGACCTCTATTTCTTCAACTTTGAAATGAGGGAAATGGACTCTGTGACTTCTGAGACCTGGTGCAGATGTAGATCCAGTATCCAGATACTAGCCAGATGGAGATCCTGACCCCATGGGGAGACCATTAGGAGACCCAATCCCGATCTGGGTTCCTAATGGGGAGTCTGCCTTGTCAGTAAGTTTGCTGCTACAAAGCCAGAGTTGAGAAATGAAGTTCCTAAGTGGTTGGTCTCTTCAGTAGATGTGATCTCTTTTCGTTCTTACTGGTAATCCTGGGAAATAGGTGATCTCCCCTCCATCTCATAGATCAGCAAACAGAGGCTAAGACCGGTGATGTCAGTTGCCCATAGTCAAAAGAGGCAGAGCTGGTGGGACAAAAATCTTTCTTTTCTTGTCCCTGGCTCAGGGCCCGTCTCTATTCTGCCTCTCTGGGCTTGGAGGGGTTGCTACCACATCCCTTTGGGCATACATTTCTATCCTCATGAAAAACACTTTATCCCTAGAGTTCCACCGGAGAGAGCTCCACCTTTAGGGCGTCCGATCTGCCCAGACCCCAGCACTCTTGCTGTGTGTGGTCTTGAGAAACTAAGGCGATGCCATACCAGTGTCATAAGCAGAAGAAGCAGGAGGAGCTGGCGGAGAACCCGACTTACCTGACCCAAATGAGCCTGAGGTCTCAGGAAATGATGAGAAGGGAGACCATGTGGTGGTTTAAGCAGGAGTAGAGAGGGCCTGGCACTGAAACTCAGAGCTCACAAAGTGAGGAAAAGGGTTAGGGTGAAGCAGTCTGCTTGGGAAGGGCCAGGAAGGTGAGGGATCTTAGAGAACTTTAGAGGTAGAACTTTCACCTTCCTGGGGACCATCAAGGTCTTAGTGGAATGTGTTGGTAAGTAATTTCTTGTTGAAAGAGGGGATTGAACAAGCTACCCAGAATCCTCCAGTATTCCAACATCTGGAAGTCCTGGGAGTCTTTTTTTACTCTGTGGTGGGAGTTTGTTCTGAAAGTCAAGGAGGGGAGCAGGACATGAAATTTTGAAGGTGTTTAATTGGCCCTCTGGGACTATAAATGAATCACAGTCAGGGCTAGAGAAGGAGCGTCTCCTTGCACACTCGAGAATTCTGTAGCTGAACAGGAGGGACATCTATCTCTTGACCAGTGCTCTTTCGACTAAATGCATCCGAAAGGAAGGAAGGAAGAAAGAAAGAAAGAAAGAAAGAAAGAAAGAAAGAAAGAAAGAAAGAAAGAAAGAAAGAAAGGAAGGAAGGAAGGAAGGAAGGAAGGAAGGAAGGAAGGAAGGAAGGAAGGAAGGAAGGAAGGAAGGAAGGAAGGAAGGAAGGAAGGAAGAAAGAAAGAAAGAAAGAAAGAAAGAAAGAAAGAAAGAAAGAAAGAAAGAAAGAAAGAAAGAAAGAAAGAAAGAAAGAAAGAAAGAAAGAAAGAAAGAAAGAAAGAAAGAAAGAAAGAAAAAAAGAAAGAAAGAAAGAAAGAAAGATAGGTAGATAGATGGTTGAATGGAGAAAGAGAGAGACAGAGAGACAGAGAGAGATGATGATGAATATTGTGGCTTAAGAGCCCTTTATTCTTCAGCATCCCTTACCCTACCCTGACCTTTCCTGTGCTCTCCTGAGAGACTGTGGGTAAGAAAACCAAAGGAAGACATGAGCTGCAATAGAGCAAACCCACTTCCAGGAAGTGAGAGGCAGAAGCTGCCAGAGTCGGCCAGTTTATCAGTTACACACAATCTGAAGTAGTCCGGAAGTCATGGACTTGAATGACATCTGTGAAATAGCCATTGTGCTCCAGGCGTGTGCTGACCCCCTTTAAAGGCAGGAGACCGTGGAAGAGTCCCAGCCGGACTCCAGCTCTAGGGACCTGGCCATAAGGAAGGCGATGGCACAGTGCCAGCTTTGAAGCTGCATGCTCAGCCATGATATTTACTACTTGGTGGTCCTGGGCACGTCTCTGTCTCTCTGAACACCAATGTCCTCGTCTGGGAAGCGAGAGGCTTGGTCTAGAAGGCCTCTGGGATCTCGAGGTTATCATGTGAGATGGCCATGACTCATGGATGAGGAAGCTGAGTTCTGATCCATCCTTTCGCCAAGGATGGTTTCTCGATCCAGGTCTGCTGCCTGCAGTGTCTGGTGATGGCCTTGTCCCTCAGTCGTTAACCCTTTGGCATGAACTGGTCCAGTAGAGTGTCCCGTCTTTGTCTTGGTTCCTCCTGCTCAGCACTAGTGTGCACAGTCAGGCCATAAAAATGCTCGTCGAGTTGAGTGGAATCAGTTGATTTGCTTTGATAGGAGTCATTTGGGTGCTAAAATAGTATGACTAATCAAATCAACATCCATGGCAATCATTGCACCTGTGTAATCAGCCACAGAACATCAAATATGAAACAATGGTAAAAGAATGACTTTTCTCTCCAAACTCCTTCAGCAAAGACAGCAGAGAGGATTCTGTGACCACCTGGTGAAAATGTCAACGACCGCATGTTTGGCCAGACACACTCGGGGTCTCCATGGGAGCCGGGGTGCAGCACCACTTCCCTCTCCACTGGGGGGCCTTTTGGTTCTGGACTCAGGCCCAGAGCTGGGCTCCGTGTCCTGGGAGCTCCTGGCCTCTGAGAGCTGGAAATCTCTCTTCAAATTAAGGGAGGGTCTTGGGAAATTGCTTGAAAGCAAACAAGTGGCCTTGCTGGCCACCTGGTTCCAAGCCTTCCCTCAGCCAGGCGTTGCGTGGTTGGCAGCCACCCTGCTCACTGAGGAGCCCCTCTAAGAGTCACTGCCTCAGTCCAGTGCTGACTGCAGCCCTGCCTCCGAGGGCTCGGCTCCCCTGCCCCAGCACTGAGCAATTCCCCCAGGACGAGGGGCTCATCATTCATGCTCTCAGGGGCAGGGTTTTCCACATGCTTTCTTTACAGTTTGATGAGGTCATCTGAGCAGTGCTTGCTGTCCCTTTCTAGCACTTTACAGATGACTGATCTAGAACCCAGCCCCAGGCAATGTGGTTTAGAACACAGGGTCTAGAATTGCAAGGCAGATTTGAATCCCACTTCTGATGTTTTCTATTGCCTAAATAGACTGACTCAGACTCACTTAAGGAACCTTCTTGGTGCTCAGTTTCCTCATCTGTAAAATAGGTGAGTTGCTCTCTTCCAGATCAATATCTGGCTTCCTATGATAGACAGGGGAGGGTGGTCTGGGATAGAGAGTGGTCTGAGGGGCGTAGTGTTTGGGGGAGGGTCCCCCCTTGGGGACGAGGGAGACCAGTGTGTATAGGGAGAGCTCCATCTGCTTTATCATTTGCACAAGGTGGGCCAGGGGACAGGAGAGGGCCTTGGACAGAGAAGTGATGGGAACAACTGCAGTTGAGGTTACCCCTCCAGGAGAGGCATCAGGACCAGGAGGACCGAGGGCAGCTGGGTATTTGTCCGGCGCCCACCCATGCCCTGCAGCTGGGAGCCTGAGATCTGGAGATACGTGGACGGGCTCCAGTTTGGTATGGGTGGCACAGTGCCAGCCCCACTGGGGGGAGGTCTGGGGAAAGTCTCCAAGGGGGTTCAGTGTGAGAGACCTTCCCGGGATGTCCCCTTCCCCAGGGCCCATGTCCTGGTGTGTGGTGCTCTATTGCCCTCTAGTGTTGCAGGCCTGGTTAATAGCAGCCTAGGATTTCCCGTTGGAAATGTCTAGCATGCATCTCTCATCTACATGAAGCAAAGCCCCCACGCAGAAAGGCAAGCGGGCTTTTTCTAAGGAGCCATGCCGCTGGGGGCTGGGACCTTGAGAGCTCGGACCCTTGCCTGGGGCCTGGAGAAGCTGGGACATCCTGGTCTTTCATTCTTTCAGAAGTGAGGAATTGCAGCATCCCACCTTCCCACACCCAAAGAAGACCCCAGAGGCTGTGCCCTACCTTGTGCCGGCCCAGAATTCCCTCTGACACGCATAACTGGTCATCAATCTCCAGCCTCTGCGTGTGGAGAGGAGCCCACTCATAACTGCCATGGCTGATATTTCACATCACCGGCCCAATGTGCCAAACACTGTGCTGAACCCCCCCCCCCCCGGGAATCAAGGATCCCATGATTCTCATTCACAAATAGTCTGGACTCAGTAGCCTCTGAGGTCTCTTGCAGTTCCGAGATTCTGGGAGACTTTGCTGAGATTGCAATAAAAATGTCTGGAAGTTCCCTTTTTCCAGCCCCTCCTGCAGAGAAAGGTCATCTCAATGTCCCCCCGGTAGGTGTTAAATGACAATGTGCAGTCTGTAGAAGCTCAAACTTTTCAGAGCGTTCTCCCTTCGCCTCTAGGACCCACATCCTTGGCAATGGGGCTCAGGTCGGAGGGAGGCTGTTTGCAAAGGACTCCTTACCAAGGCGGGAGGCAGGCCACAGTTTAACCCCCAGCATCATTCAGGCCTCCAGGTTGTCCTTGCAGAATTCAGAAGATGATCTCACTGCCTCCTTCCCTTAAGGGCCCCTCCCTCCTCAGTCTATCCCTGGCATGTTATGTTATTTAATTAAGCTGATTTCTTTTGTAAAAGCCCAATTAAGAGAGAAAGGAGGGGCAGCTAGCTGGCGCAGTAGATAGTACTGGCCCTGAAGTCAGGAGGACCTGTGTTCAAATGCAGCAAACGTAGCACTTCTTAGCTGTGTAAGCCTGGGGAAGTCTTTTAATCCCAATTGCCTCATCAAAGAAACAAAAATGCCCAACAAATGAAAAAATTTAAAAAAGAGAAAAAGGAACAACTGATTGTATCGCTGCTTCCATCTAGAAAACAAATTTGATGTACATGAATACTTTAATGAATTTGCAGTTTCACGTTTTCTTGTCCCATCTAAATGATCCCTGTTCTCTTAATCTGCTCTGCCTCTTTATTCTTTTTTTTTTTTTTTTTTTTTTTTGAGGCTGGGGTTAAGTGACTTGCCCAGGGTCACACAGCTAGGAAGTGCTAAGTGTCTGAGACCAGATTTGAACTCGAGTCCTCCTGAATTCAAGGCTGGTGCTCTCTCCACTGCACCACCTATCTGCCCCCCTCTGCCTCTTTAGTCTTTTCCTACTATTTTCATCAAAATCTTTTGCACTTTTTCCATTATATTAAGGATGATGGCCAAACCTGGGCCCAATATTCTATGAGTCTACAGACAGCTTGCTACCAATGGCTCCTTGACACATCAATCCCAGAGTGAGCTGGTTGGCCACAAGCGAAGGACATTGTGGATAAACTGACTTGGGAATGATCTATCAACATTGGGCATCCAGTTCTTTTTTCCCAAAATGACTTGGGTCATCTTGACAGCATGACATGGGATGGTGTCATGGAAGAAAAATCATTGTGCCCCTGAGCTTCCATTCCTTCCCTGCAGCTCCTGGTGTTAGGGAGATACCAGAGAAAAGTGAGCAAATCTGCCTCAGTTCATACTGTCAGCATGTCTCAGTGACGAGTCTAGAATCAGTTCTTCCTGGCTCGGAGGCTGGCTCTGTGACCTGCTATCTCCCTAGAACACCATCAAAACTTTTCTCAGCTATGGCCAAGTGGCATATTCTTAACCAGATAAGGAAGAGAGAGACTATACAAAGTTCAAATAGCTGTTTCTATTGCAAGACACTGAAGAGCTCATTTATAGGAATAAAATGAATATAATTTAAATAAGACAGAAACAACCTTTTTATTAAATATTACTGGTACTCTGATATTTAAATTATGTATTTCTCTTTAAAATATAAGAGTACTGATACCTTTTGTCTTAGCCTAAAAATGTCCTTTATTTCCTCCCCCACATAACAAAAAATGAATAAGAGAAATATTGGCAAAATCAATCTGTACAAAATATATTCATGCATATTCACCATTTCTTTCTCCATACATATATATATGTATATATATATTTATATATGTGTGTATATATCTATATCTATATCTATCTATATCTATATACATACAGATCCCCAGAAGCTAAGTCACCAGAGAATATAAACAACCAATTCTCCAAAGAATTGCACACTATTTGCAATAATCTGAAAAAAAACAAAAAAACTTCCAAATAACTAACAATAAGAGAAATGTCAACTCTAAAGTTTCACCTCCCACCCAATAAATTGACAAAGATGCAATGTCAGTGTTGGAAGAAGGGACTTCTGGAAAGCCAGGCACACTAATGCATCCAGGAAACCAATTTGCAATTATGCAAATAAAGTGGCTAAAATATCCTTGTTCTCTAATCCAGAGATCCCACTATAATATGCCCCAAAGAGGTCAGTGACAAAAATAAAAGGCTTCTTATCCACCAAATTTTAATAGCAGCTACTTTATTTTTTTTAATTTTTATTTTACTTTATAATTATAACTTTTTTTGACAGTACATATGCATGGGTAAGTTTTGTACTTACTTCTATTAAGATTTTTTCCCTTCCTCCCCAACCCCCTCCCCCAGATGGCAGGCAGTCTTATACATGTTAAATATATTACAGTATATTCTAGATACAATATATGTGTGTAGAGCCGAATTTCTTGTTGCACAGGAAGAATTGGATTCAGAAGGTAAAAATAACAGTTTACACTCATTTCCCAGTGTTCCTTTTCTGGATGTAGCTGATTCTGTCCATCATTAATCAATTGGAATTGGATTAGCTCTTCTCTATGTTGAAGATATCCACTTCCATCACCATACATCCTCGTACAGTATCATTGTTGAAGTGTATAATGATCTTTTGGTTCTGCTCGTTTCACTTAGCATCAGTTGATGTAAGTCTCTCCAAGCCTCTCTGTATTTCTCCTGTTGGTCATTTCTTACAGAACAATAATATTCCATAACCTTCATATACCATAATTTACCCAGCCATTCTCCAATTGATGGACATCCATTCATCTTCCAGCTTCTAGCCACTATGAAAACGGCTGCCACAAACATTTTGGCACATACAGGTCCCTTTCCCTTCTTTAGTAGTTCCTTGGGATATAAGCCCAGTAGTAGTATGGCTGGGTCAAAGGGTATGCACATTTTGATAACTTTTTGGGCATAATTCCAGATTGCTCTCCAGAATGGTCGGATTCTTTCACAACTCCACCAACAATGCATCAGTGTCCCAGTTTTCCCACAGCCCCTCCAACATTCATCATTATTTGTTCCTGTCATCTTAGTCAATCTGACAGGTATGTAGTGGTATCTCAGAGTTGTCTTAATTTGCATTTCTCTGATCAATAGTGATTTGGAACACTCTTTCATATGAGCGGAAATAGTGTTAATTTCATCATGTGAAAATTGTCTGTTCATATCCTTTGACCATTTATCAATTGAAGAATGTCTTGATTTCTTATAAATTAAAGTCAATTCTCTGTATATTTTGGAGATGAGGCCTTTATCAGAAACTTTAACTGTAAAAATGTTTTCCCAATTTGTTACTTCCCTTCTAATCTTATTTGCATTAGTTTTGTTTGTGCAGAAACTTTTTAATTTGGTGTAATCAAAATGTTCTATTTTGTGATCAATAATGCTCTCTAGTTCTCCCTTGGACACAAACTCCTTCCTCCTCCACAAGTCTGAGAGGTAAACCATCCCATGTTCCTCCAATTTATTTATGATTTCATTCTTTATGCCTAAATCTTGGACCCATTTTGATCTAATCTTAGTATGTGGTGTTAAATGTGGGTCCATACCTAGTTTCTGCTATACTAATTTCCAGTTTTCCCAGCAGTTTTTGTCAAATAATGAATTCTTATCCCAAAAGTTGGGATCTTTGGGTTTGTCAAACACTAGATTGCTATTTTTATTCACTATCTTGCCCTGTGAACCTAACCTATGCCACTGATCAACTAGTCTATTTCTTAGCCAATACCAAATGGTTTTGGTGACTGTTGCTTTATAATATAGTTCTAGATCAGGTACAGCTAGACCACCTTCACTTAATTTTTTTTTCATTACTTCCCTTGAAATTCTCGGCCTTTTGTTGTTCCATATGAATTCTGTTGTTATTTTTTCTAGGTTATTTAAATAGTTTCTTGGGAGTCTGATTGGTATAGCACTAAATAAATAAATTAGTTTAGGGAGTATTGTCATCTTAATTATATTCGCTCGGCCTATCCAAGAGCACTGAATGTCTTTCCAGTTATTTAAATCTGACTTTATTTTTGTGGCAAGTGTTTTGTAATTTTGCTCATATAATTCCTGACTCTCCTTTGGTAGATATATTCCCAAATATTTTTGATATATATATTCTTTGATAGATATATTCCCAAATATTTTATACTATCGAATGTTATTTTGAATGGAATTTCTCTTTGTATCTCTTGCTGTTGGACTGTGTTGGTAATGTATAAAAATCCTGAGGATTTATGTGGATTTATTTTGTATCCTGCAACTTTGCTAAAATTCTGAATTATTTCTAATAGCTTTTTAGCAGAGTCTTTGGGGTTCTCTAAGTATACCATCATGTCATCTGCAAAAAGTGATAATTTGATTTCCTCATTTCCTACTCTAATTCCTTGAATCTCTTTCTCGGCTCTTATTGCCGAGGCTAGAGTTTCTAGTACTATATTGAATAGTAATGGTGATAGTGGGCAACCTTGTTTCACTCCTGATCTTATAGGGAAAGGTTCTAGTTTATCGCCATTACATATGATGTTTACTGAAGGTTTTAAATATATGCTCCTTATTATTTTAAGGAATAGTCCATTTATTCCTATACTCTCAAGCGTTTTTAGTAGGAATGGATGTTGGATTTTATCAAATGCTTTTTCTGCATCTATTGAGATGATCATATGGTTTTTATTAATTTGATTATTAATATGGTCAATTATACTAATAGTTTTCCTAATATTAAGCCAGCCCTGCATTCCTGGTATAAATCCCACTTGGTCATAGTGTATTATCCTGGGGATGATTTTCTGAAGTCTTTTTGCTAATATCTTATTTAAGATTTTAGCATCAATATTCATTAAGGAAATTGGTCTATAGTTTTTTTTCTCAGTTTTCGATCTACCTGGTTTAGGTATCAGTACCATGTCTGTGTCATAGAAGGAATTTGGTAGGACTCCTTCAATCCCTATTTTTTCAAATAGTTTACATAGCATTGGAGTTAGTTGTTCTTTAAATGTTTGGTAGAATTCACATGTAAATCCATCTGGAATAGCAGCTACTTTCAAATGGATGCTATTGTTCTGTCTTTAATTTCTTTAGGGTATGGGCCTAGAAACAGAGTCACTGAGTCAAAGGGTGTGCACGTTTTAATCACTTTGAGGTGATAATTCCAAATTGCTTTCCAAGTTGTCGAGAAAAATTCACCTTTTTAAAATGGGGATAAAAAGAGGAAAGCAGGAAGAGAAGAAATAAATGAGTGTTAATTGGAAAAAATAATTAGGAAGAGAAGAGAGCCTGAATTTATATTTGTCATTTTTTTTTATCATGAATATGTTCAGTATATGCAAAGGCAATTTTCACAAATATTTGAAAAAACACAAAATCGGGAATGTAGGTCAATGGTTGTGAATATTTTCCTCAGTCATTTTTAAAAAGTGAAGTAAAGGAGGCGTTCTGGGAAGAACACTGAATTTGGATCCTTGAAGATTTTTTAGGTGGTGATGCTCTCAGCTTGAACTTCTTTCTTTTGAATTTGCCCATTTTGACTCCATCTTCCTAAATGTCATCACCATTTCTCTCCCATTGTCATCAAACTGGTAAAATCCAATCTTGGTGTTCAATCTTGAGAGATCTCTGTTTAAAGTGGCAGTTAGCCCATCAAATGTCTGTTTGTCCTCCTTCTGGGCTCCTCTACAAAGCCCCTTTCAATGAGCCAGTCTATGTGGCTTGCATGCCAAGCTCTCTGCAGGCTCACTCTCTCTCCTTGTCACTGCTTTATGAGTCATTTTGCTCGTTCTCTTACCTCATCCTCTTACATCAGCCTTTGCACTTGACCTTGGGCTCTCAGCCAGTGTTGCCCTTGGCTTCTATTTACATTAGATACAAGCTGAGAGACAGCATTTGCTGCATGATGCAGGTCAGGGGGGCTTTTCCATCTCCTCAATGTTGTTACTTTTCATGTGAAATAAACTTAAAATTACAAAAAAATTATAAAAAAAAATAAAACTAAAATTAGGGAGAAATGATCCTCAGAGTCAGTCTTTTCCTTTATATTCTGTGAAATAAATTTGATCATCAAAGAAAAGGAGGGACTTTTAAATTTTTATATTTGCATCCTTTTATGGTTACAAACTCACATTCTGGAAGCTGCTCCTTAAAACATTAACTCACCATCCCTATAATGCAGACCCTTTGAGTAGGCTGAAGCCAGTGTTGAGAGAATCAACACTTGATAGAGAGTTGGAGACAAATCAGTGGTGACCACTCCCCTCTGAATTTCCTTAACAATAGCAGCACTCATCAGCTTCCCATAATCCATCTTCCATCCAGCTATCAGTGATACCTGACCGATTATTAGACAACAATAGATGTTTGTTAGGCAAAATAGTTACATGATAATCTTGATTTTCTAATGGTATTTTTTTTTATTTTTCTGTGGTCTCTAACATTATGTTTATGGACCAGGAACATTGCTTATGTTCCTTTCAAAGAAGTTGGTCCTATTTATTCAACAACTCTGGTTTGTCCAACCTCTTTCTCAATGAATTCCATTCTTTATTCCTTTGTAACATTGATAGAAATTTGTCAACTATGGAGAGAAGAAGAAACAATTACTCATTCTTATTTGGCTCCTATATTTTTGTTTCTACCAAAAAGAATGGCCCACCATTGGGAACAAATAGAATTAAGAGTGATGATGAGGGACCCAAAATGAGTTAGAAATGATGAAAACAACAAATTGATTTCAAATAGCCCGCATCCCCCAGCCCTTGCTCTCTCACAGAGAAAATGAGAACTCTGGCAGATGGGACTGCAAGCTACAGTCAGTGTCTGAAAAATTGTAAAGAACTTTGAACTAGGGGGCAGCTAGGTGGCGCAGTGGATAGAGCACCAGCCTTGAATTCAGGAGGACCCAAGTTCAAATCTGGTCTCAGACACTTCCTAGCTATGTGACCCTGGGCAAGTCACTTAACCCCAATTTCAGAAAAAAAGAACTCTGAACTGGAGTGAGGCAACATTATTCCTACGTTGAACCAATGGCATTGTCCTAACAAGACCAAGCATAAGCCCCCTCCCTCATGACAGCCCTTCAGATATTTACAAGCAACCATCTCCTTATCCTTTCTTTACATAAAGTCCCAGAATTGAATATGCTATTCTAGATATGATCTGCCTAGCATGGGTTGCAGCAGGACTGCTACCTTCTTACTCCTGCGCTCTTCATCTTTCTGTCTGAAATTATTCCCCATTCACTCTGAATAGATATTATATGACACAGTCAATTACATATTGTCACCCCTAAATAAGCAACTTGAGGGCAGAGACCATTTTTTATCTCTTTTTGTATCCCCACTGTTCATCGCAGTCTTGATAATAATAATGGACATTTAATACATGACAGACTGACTGGTTCTGAATGCAACCCGAGTTTCCTGAACAAGAGAGACTTTTGCTCAGATAAGAGTTTGGACTTGGTGGCTTCATAAATCCCTTTCATCTCAGAGACTCTGAAATTCTAATTCTATGATTCCATAAGACCTGGTTTGGAGCCAGAGAAGCTGAGTATGAGCCTCATTCTTCTCCAATGAATGACCTTGCATAAGTTACTCTACTTAATTCAAGCTATGATTGCCTCATCTGGAAACCGGTAGACAAGGCTGGAGATGTCCATAGTTGTTCAGACAATCAAGGGAGCTTTAGTACCTAAACCCCTTGTTAAGAACTAAAAACAAACTATGATAGACTTAGCTCCTCTCAGCAATACAGTGATCCGAGATAATCCCAAAAGACTTGGGATAGAAAATGCCACCTACATCAAGAAAGAGAACTAAAGAGACTGAATGTGGATTGAAACATACTATTTTCACCTTTTTTGTTTGCTTTTTTCCTCATGGTTTTCCCCTTTTGGTCTGTTTTTTTTTTCTATCACAACATGACAAATATGGAAATATGTTTAAACTGATTATACATATATAACTGATACCAGACTGCTTACTGTCTTGGGGAGGGGAAAGATAAGGAAGGGAAAGAGAAAAAAAATTGGAACTCAAAACCTTGCAAAAATGAATGTTGAAAACTGCCTTTACACACAATTGGAAAAATAAAATACTATGGAAATTTTAAAAACTTAAAGTGGGCTAGATGGTACAAGGGATAGAGCACTAGCCCTGGAGTCAGGAGAACCTGAGTTCAAATATGACCTCAGACACATAACACTTCCTAGCTGTGTGACTCCAGGCAAGTCACTTAACCCCAATTGCCTCACCAAATAAACAAACAAATACAATTAAAATGGCAAAATTGAAGAAAAAAGAACAAGAAACAACCCAGTTGTTAATCCTAATGCTGCTGCTATCATTGGACAGTTTTCCCAGTAGCAGAAGAGAATTCTGAGGCTAGAGTTCTTCATGGCCTGAAGTCCACAAACAGATCCAGCACTGTGTCTTTGTCCACCATGTCTTCTCTACTTCAGTCGGTGGCCTCCATGCACCCCCTGTCATAGCACTTTTTAGGATTTCATTAGCCATGATTCATGAGTTTTTTCCATCTTTCAGACAAATGAGGAGAGTGATACAGAGGGTAGTTATTACTTCTGGATGAATGAGGCAATTTGTGACCTTTTTCCCTTCAGGTTCCAGATAGGTAATCAGCCTTTAGAAACCCTTGCTCATTTCCATAGACTTCCCTTGATCTATTATTCCAAAAAAGCTCTGTTTTGGAACCTTGACTGCTATGTCCTATAGCAACAGGGAATTGAGAAGGAGATGCCCCATTGGGGTAGTCATGGCTGGAGGAGAGAAGACTGAAAAGTGCCAAGGTGGTCCAAGAAATGGAAGAGTAGAAGACTGAGTCTACCCACATAATCCATCAGCTGGTTTTGACAATCAAGGCCCATGAAAAATAGATTGACCTTTGCTGCCCATAAAATAATTGACCTGATTTTGCCCAAAGATACAGAGTAAACTTTGGAAATTCCAACAGTTTCCATTAATTATTGTTCTTGGCATTCTTGCTGTAAAATTCAAAGGACTGCTGAGCTAGACAGTTAACTGACTTATGGGAAACTTTAAATATTTTTATTTAAAATATTTGTTTTATTTATGTCATCATTTCCTCTCTTTTGTCTCTTCACTGTTTATAAGAAAAAGCAAAGCAAAAACAAAAACAAATAATCCAAGTCTAAACAGAACAGAACTAGTCTCTTTCTTTCCTACAAAAACAGTTTCTTGAAGAATTAGGTGCTACTTGGAAGAAGAAGGGGGAGAGCGGGAGGCAAAGCTTTGCCTGTGGGATGAGCTCCAACAATACTCAAAGTTAATTACGATCAAAGAAGGAACTCCCAGTGACATCTTGTTCCAGACACTCCCTTAATGATTTTGATCATATTTTTGCAATTACAAGTCAAACCCAATTTTCTCTGACAATCCCCAGCACTGTGAGACTAACCAGAGATCTGCTGGTAAACCTAAGCCCATTTTGACGCATAGCTTGGTCTGGATTAGCATCCCTCCCCATGTCTGGCTTCTCTCTTTAGAGAACAGAATGTGCTCTTCCTACTGGGGGAGCAGAGCAGTGATTCAGTTTGGAAGCCCAAACATGGTCGGTGAGACCAGCTGAGAATAGAATTCAGTTTTTGCTTGGCTCCGATGAAGAAAAGCCCTGCTGCACCAATGAGCCCAGAGGCCTTAGGGGCACAAATAAAGTTGGCTTTATATTGACAAAGGCTTTTCATGAATCCCAATTCTCAGAGAAATCTGTGCTGGCTGAGATGTGGGGTCATCCCTGCTTCACCAGGAGCAATTCTGAGGTGTAAGGAGAAATTGTGCCCACCTGTACATTGGGCCCCATTCATGGTGCTTTTCACAGGGCTCAGCTCTAGAGAAATCCCTTTCTTGAGTCTCGCCAGGTGTCAGCATCCTCCCTTCCTCAGATTACCTTGCATTTTCAATGTCTAGGAAAATGTATTTAGAACTTAAATTCTTCCCCCTCTGCCTCCCAGGGACCTGTCCAGCCTCATTTTACACTATTCTGTTCCTCATTCTCTGTGGTTCAATCCGTGTGATTTCTTGCTTGTCTTTATGGGTGCTGCTCCATCTCTAATATCAGGGGCTTTGCAGTAGCTGTTACTCTTGCTTGGGATGCACTCCTGGCTCACATCTGTCTCCAAAACTCTCTCTTCTCTCCCATTCCAAGCCCCACCTCCTAGGTGATAAGTTTGTTGACTCCCCTACCATACATGATTCCTGGTACCCCTCTCTTCTAACTAGCTCCTATTATTTTTCATACATATTCTATATATTGATGTGTGTACAGATAACATCCCCAACTCAAATGTAAGATTCTTGATGGAAGAGGCTGTTTTCTCTTTGTCTTTTGAATAGCTGGATGATGGCTAGACTTGTATTATCAAGGAAAGAAAACTGGTCTGACGTTAGGGACTGAGTGCATATAAGGTTGCAATTCATCCATAGTTCTAAACTACAGTCGTGAGAAACATACATGGGCTTATTGAGAAAAGCTACTTCTATGGTTTGAATGGGTTTCATGTTGGCCTCACGGCAGGGAAGCCACTGGTCCTTGGAGCCATCCATTGGGAACATTCTTCTGGTCTTGTCATTGGCCTCAGGACCTATAACCAGGAAGGGCTAGGATTGCCATTTTGTCATCTTTTCCCAAGGGGAAGATGAAAACTTAGGGGCTAGAGGTGACAGTGATGTTGAAATGAAATTTTATTCCAAAATGGAATTATTTTTGCCCAGAAAGGGAAAATAGAAGACTACTCTTTGCTTTACTACCATAGTTGGTGCTTAAAAATGCTCACCCTTGAAATGTAAAAAAATCTATAAACAAGTATTTAGTAAGCACTTTTTTGTGCCATGCACTGTGATGAACTCTGGGGATAATACAAAGAATAAATGATTTTAATCAATCAACAAATATCCATTAAGTACTGACTATGTGCCAGCAAAAGTGACAAGTGCTGAGGATGCAAAAAGAGGCTCCTCTCCTCGAGGTGCTCACAATCTAATGAAGAAGACAACATTCAAACAAGTATTTTCAAAGCCAGCTCTATACAGAATTAAGAAGAGCTCATTAACAGAGGGAAATCAGCAGAATTAGGAGGGGTTGAGGAAGGCTTGCTGCAGGAAATGGGGTTTTATTGGAACTCAAAAGAAGCCAGAGAGGTTAGTGGTTGGAATGGATGAGGGAAAATATTCCAGGCATGGGGGAGAGGCAGAGAAAATGTCAGAGGCCAGGGTCATTGGCTCAAATGCTGCTTACATTCCAATAAGGGAGATAAGAAGATAAAGTATGCAGGGCAAATGTAACATGAATAAATACAGTTGTTGTTCACATTCATATCCGACTCTTCATGACCTCATTTGTGATTTTCTTGGAGGAAATACTGGAATAGTTTGCCATTTCCTTCTTCAGCTCATTTTACAAATGAGTAAACTGAGACAAACAGGGTGAAGTGACTTGTCCAGGGTCACACAGCAAGTAACTCAGGAAGATGAATCTTCCTGACTCCAAGCCCTTACTGTAACCAGTTCACCATTAAACTGTCCTGAAAAAATTCAATTATGTATAAAGTCTTTAAAAACAACATAGTTTGAGAGAGACAACATCACATAATTGGGGTAGTGGTGGACAGGGTATTAGGTGGTGCCTGAGCTGTGTTCTGCAAAGAAGGGAGGGTCATTGTGAGACAGAGGTAAGGAGAGAATACATACCAGTCATGGGAAGCAATCCCTGCAAGGGCATGAGGACAGAAGAGGCAGCCCATGGATAGAAAAGGTAGCACCATGGATAGAAAAGGTAGCCCCATGGACAGAAGAGGCAGCACCATGGACAGAAAAGGCAGCACCATGGACAGATTTAGTACCATGGACAGAGACCAATTTGGATTAAAGAATGGTGGAGAAATGTCCCATGGGGTGAGGAAGTGGAGGCATTGCAAAGCAAGCAGAGGAATTTCCATCTGATTCTGAAGGCTATATTGGAGTTGATTGAAGAGGGGAGTTATCTGGTCAGAGCTCTACTTGGAGAAAGTCACATTGGCAGCAGTGGAGAGGATTTGTTGAAAGGAGAGAGTTGAGGCAGAGAGAGCAGTTAGGAGGCTATCATGAGAGGTGCTGAAGCCCTAGATAAAGGGGTCCTACCCAATTCTTCCCAAATTCAAGAAATGCAGCAAAGGTAAAATATGGTAGCTGAATGATCATGTGGGATGGCCGTACATGATGACAAAAAGATTATAACTTTGGAGAACAAAAGACATTTGAAATTTGATATTTGATATTTGACTTTTCCACATAGAGATAAATTCCAAGGAACTGATTATGAGGATATCGTAATCCTAATTAATGGGATTAACTGAAGAACAATCTGGGAAGGGTAGAGTTATTTTGGCTTGGTTGGTTTTGATGATTTTTTCTCTTTATCATTTAAAGGGAAAAAAAACTGGTATAGAAAATGAAGTGGGGGCAGAGGAGGAGGGATATCAATAAAGACCTAATTATTTTTCCAAGAGATCAGTGTTAACTTTGGAAAGGGCAGAGGCGAGATCAACATTCAGATTGCAAAGGATAGGAACCTAGCAACAAGCACAATTCCTAGCAAAATAGGCAAATAATAAAGGTGTTTGGGTTCAATTGCCAGCTCATATCCACAAAGCTATTGAAAGGAAACCACTGGGACTCCAGTAATTAAAAGATTCCACTTCAACATGAATCTGGATAACACAGGTCTCAACCCTGATATGCACTTACTGAAGTGGAAAGAAAACTACTGAACACATACATGGGGATATCCTCCTCTCTCTCCCTCTAAAGCTCCCTTTGAAATCTGTGGCTGTTTGACATAAGCCAAGGGAGAGGAAAGGACCTCAAAAGGGGATTCCTCATTTCAGGTGCCATGGTCTGTGTAATGGAAAGAACAGAATCCTGACTCTAGAGACAGAGAGGGAAGCTCAGATCTACGTGGGACTGATGATTCCTCCCTGTGTGATAGGGACACATTGATTCCATTCTCCTGGCCAGTGTCCTTTTTTTGTGAAATGAAGGGGTTGGATGTGATGTCCTTGCTGGTAGCTCCTAGCTCTTAGCTCTGTACTATCCATGGTGGGTCCTTCATGGCTGTGAATTTTTACTTAATTCATACCTGGGAATAAGGAATGCTCAATTTGACATGACTTACCACTGAAAAGTGATCTGAGGCAAAAGATACTCTGTTTGTCCATCACCTTCTATACCTTCACTTTTCATCTTTTTCTTTCAGTTTTCCTGCCTCGGCTCATGAAATTTGGCCCTATCATTTGGATGTCTAGAGCAGTCTTTCCAGAGGTTTGATCGGGACAAAAAACGATGCCATTTCAGGTAGAATGAATTACCTTCTTGTTTTAGATTTTATGTGTTTTTGTGTCATTTCTATTATTTTTTCTGGCTCTGAGTTCCACCAAGTTTTTTCTGCTTGGTTTCCATTAGCTTATCCATTATATATCTTATGTGTAAATATAAACTTGAAAAACATTTAAAAATGATGAAAAAAAGCAATTTCCAATACCTAAGAGGTCAAAGGAAGCTTTGCAAACTACTAACAATCGCATACAACATTGATCTAGTGCGCTGATAATCAGAAGATACAAATCAAAGAATATTTGAAGCTACCCCTTTCATCCTACATGCTAACTGAACAAGTTGGTTAAAGATAGGAAACAATCAGCAGGGGAGGGAAAGAGGGACACCCACAGCTATGGTTAGTGAGTGATGAATTGGTTTATCCAGTCTGCAAAGCAATTTGGAGTTATGAGAATAAAGTTGCCAAAATATCTATATTCTGTGACTCTAGCTAGGGACCCCAAGAAAATCAGTGACAAAAAGAATGACCCCATATCCACCAAAACGATTTACAGCAACACTTTTTTTAAAAAAGCAGAACATAATGGAGGCAAAGATTTCTATTAATTGTGGGACATAACTGTGACAGAATATTATTGGGTTCTAAGAAAGCTTGAAGAACATGATGCATTCAATTTTTTTCTTTTGGTCTTATCCTCACTTGGAGCTTATGGTGATATATGATGAGGGGTATCCCCCTAACTTGAATTTCTATTAATTTGCTATCCAGTTTTCCCATCAGTTGTGGTTGAATAGGGTGTCCTTTCTCCACTGACTAGTTTTTTCTTGATTCTCCATGACTATTTCATTGTGGATGCAGCTGGGAGTCAGTGGAAGAAACATCGGGCCAGAGATCCAGAAAGTCTGAGTTCAAATCTGGCCTCAGATTCTGAGTAGCTATGTGATGATGGACAACTCACTTAGCTTCTGTTTGCCACAATTTTCTCAACTGTAAAATGAAGACAATGACAGCAGTTACCTCATAGGGTCATTGTGAAGATCAACTGATATAGTATCCGTAGAGGTGCTTGACAAAGTTCCTGGCACATAGCCCTCCATAAATGCTTGTTCCCCTTGTGGTACCATGAAACACTTGGAAAAATTGCTCCATAAATGATCCCGTGATCTTGCTATAAACTCCTCACTATAACTTTTACCCTCCTTCACCAGGGTTCTGGGTGATTTCTTCCCCTCTGCCCAGTCATCAAAATAAAATGATATTTGGGATGTTCCCTTCTTTGAACCTCAGTTTCCTCATCTGTAAACAGATCAGGGTAGATGAGATGGCCGCTGAGGGCTATTCCCATTTTGGATCCATGAATCAATCCCTGGCTGCTGCCCACCAGCTACAAAATTGGCTCCATCAGAGTTGACATCTATGGAGAAGCAATGGCTGCTGTCCCCCTGAGAGAAATGTGCACTGTTTACCTAGCATAAATAACTACAGCAGTTCAGTCAAAGTCCAGGAGTCCCCCCCCCAGAAGAACCGTGCAACAGTGAAAGAACACAGGGTTCTTCTCCATGATGGAAGGTGCAGGTCATTGAAGATATGCTTCTTTGGAGATATGGCCTGCCCATCTGAACTGTGATGGGGGGTTTGAACTGGCTCTGTTCCGGACTAACCAGCTGCTAGTTCTAGCCAAGCCTCCTCCAGCCCAGTTCTTGCATCTTTTGCATTTCTGAACTGGAATACCCAGCTACATCCCCCAATCCCAGCTTCAGGGCGCAGTAATGTCATTAGGAAGGAGTGTCCCATGAGCCAGACTCCAGTGGGCCAAGCTGCTGTCCTTTTTGCCAATGACGGTTCTTGTCTTTCTGTTTCTCCCTGAAATATCAGGGGAAGCTTCTCTTTCTGGAGGATGGATTTCTCATGAGGCTCATTTATGCTGCTAGGCCATCCTGTCTACCATAGACAAAGATGAGAATGAGCATCTCAGAAAAAAATCCACCCCATTCAAAAGGGATTTTAAGGGAAATGTAAGTTATGGGCTGATGGCTTGCTAAGAGGGAGGGTGAATGGGCACTGCCTCACTAAGAGAAAAGGCGTCATCCACCCCAGGTGAAAAAAATGTCATGGTAGAGGTTAGGGGAAGATCAGTTGGCAAAACTGATAAGAAATGCTCTCTGAAGGAGTCAGCTTGCTTGGAAGCTTCCTTCTCTTAAGAACAACAGAATGATGCTAAGGAAGAGACTTTGTTACTGCCATCTTCTGTTGACCCTTACAAACATCCTGCTACCCTCCTACTTTTCTGGGCCTAAAATGTCAAAAGACGCACACTTCTACCCTGCTTTTTTTTTTAATCATTTACAAGAATTGCATTTGAAAACTATTTATTGGGAAAAAAAGTTTGTTGAGGTTTTTTTGGTTGGTTGGCTCAGGGTATGTGAGTATGGTGGGCTTATGGATAGAAAAAGAATGATATTTTCATTGAGTCTTGGGCCCCCAGAGTATTTTATTTCCTTAATGAAATCACATGCCCAGACTTTTTGGAGATGAACAGAAACAAAATAGCCTCTCTGAAGTCGGTTACCGATGTTGAAAATCTCCTTTCACATCAAGTAGCAGTATCTGGAGATAGATATACATTTGAACAAAGAACTACCTGTGTCATTGTTTTCTTAATTTTAGTGAAGAAAACTTCTCTAACATATATTTTAATCCCATCTGAGAGTGTAGTTAGTTTATGATGCAACAACAGGCCTGATGACAGTCATCTGGACACAATTTGGTTTTTTTTTCAGACTTGCAATACTAGTGCCTCACTTTCCCCTTCTCCCCTCCATCTCTTCCCAGCATCTCTCAGAATCTGTCTCTTCCCAAAGTTTAATTCAGGCATCTTCTTCTTTGTGAAGTATTCCTTGATTCTCTCAGCTAAACTTCTGAATTCTTTTTTCAAAGTTTCTGAAGAAACCTTTTGTCTAATTCTCCGCTTGCACCATGAAACTTCATCTTTTCTTATACTATTCAAGATGCATATCGTCGCCACCCCCTACACTCCCTGAGATATAAAACATCTGCTTCTTGAGGGCAAGGACTGTGTCTTTTTTATATATTTTATGCCCAGAAAATGGTGCTTTACAAGTGGTAGAGTTAATGCTTATTTATTGGATTCAGTTGATTTGGACTAGGCCATATTGGATTGAAGTGCAGTAAACTGGAATGGCTTCAACCAGATTATTCTGAAGGGAATTGAAATGGATTTGTCTGGACTGATATGGATTAGACCAGATTCAACTGAATTAGAGTGCCATGGACCATATTGGACTGAAGAGCAAACTTCTTCCATGAAGAAGTCCATTGGAATGGACTAAATAAGATTGGACAAGGTTGAAATAGATTAGAGCAGTTTGAACAGAACTGGACTGAATTAGGCTACATTAGACTTACCTGGTCCAGAAGGGACTACATTAGACTGCTAGCCTAATCATATTGGACTAGACTGAAAGAGATTTTAGACCAGATAAACTGAATTGGATAAGATTAGACCAGGCTGAACCAGAGTGGACCAGTTTAGACTAGACTAGATCAGATAAATGTAGACTAGATCAGGTTAGATGGGATTGGAACAGACTTGACTGGCCTGGATTGAATTGGACCTGAATGGATTAAACTGAATCACACTAGATTATACTGTAATCATTTGCCTGCTCTTGGCACTCAATAAACTGTGATTGATGGATTATTCTTAATTTGGGCTGGGCTATGCTAACACCAGGCCCCCAGAGATGGCAATGCCGATGATGAAAACATGCAAATTTTCCTGTAAGGATTGCTTTAATTATATCTCAGAAATTTTGGCATTTTTCATCATTGTCATTGTCTTTCATATAAGTATTAATTCTCATGTAATGTCTTTTTTGATTTACTCATTTGGTATTTTGTCTACTAGATCTGCTTCAGTTTTAATGCTCCCCAAATTGATAATTATTTTATTGAATCATGGTGTGTAAAGGATGTGTTTAGTATTTCCACCTTTTTACATTTATCTGAAATTTATCTGTGCTCTAATACACGGTCAATTTTTAATAAAAGCTCAATGAAATATTTTTAAAGTATGTTTATTATTTCATCATCCAATTGAGAAACTACCATAACTCTTTGACCTCTAAATGATCTTTTTTTTTCCAATTCTTTCTTTTTATTTATCTTTTTGTTAGATATGTCTGCTTCTGAAAGAATAGCATTGTAGTCTTCTACTATCATTGTAATACCATCTATATCTTTTTATAACTCCATTTAGTTTTCATTTGTTAATTCTGATGGCATGCCATTTTGAGAATATAAGTTTAATATTTACATTGGTTTTTTTTCTTCAATGGTTGATTTAATTAAAATGCAATTCTTTGTTTATATTGTGAAATTTTGTTTTTATTTTTTTCTGTAGTATGATTGCAACTCTTACTTTTTTATTTACCTGATGCACATAGTAAATTTTGCTTTATTCTGTGTATATTTTTACTTTTTTTAACTTTTTAAAATGTGTTTCTTGTAAGCAACAGATTGTGAGATTTTTCATTTCATCCAACCTGTCAGTTTTTTATTGGATTATTTCATCTATTCTCATGCAAAGTTACAAGAGCCAGTTTTTCTCCATTCATACCTCTAAGATTTATTATACTTTTTCCCTTTCCTCTTTTAAATCACTATTCTATCCCTATAATTGTTTTTTCTTTATCTACTTTTATGCAACCCTATTCTCATAAGCTCACTTCCTCTCAAAACCTCCTTCTGTTTGTCAACTCTTTTCTTAGTTTTGGAATTTTACTTAACATTGATTTCTTTTCTTTCCCATAACCTTAGTTAATAGTTCAGAATCTCTTCTCTTCCTTTCCAGATTCCTTTGTTAGTGTTTTTTCCTGTGCCTTTCATTAAAGAAGCCTTGTTCTTGTCATTAATTCTCTTTTCCTCTGTCTATTCTGTATAAGTATTTTACTTATGATTTATATACTTTTTTATTATTTCTTTCATCTTTTTGTGTTCCTCATAGAATTAAGGTTTCTGAAGTACCAAGTTTGATTTTCCTCTTCTAATCAATTTCTGTTATGCATTTTAAAATTTTGCCCATGGTTTTTTTTTTTTTTTCCTATTGTGTCTAATTCTTGGAATTAAAATTCATGAGGAAAGTGGTAGTTATCTATGCATTGCCCTATGATAGATCATTCTGTGCAACAAATTCTGATCTAATTCTATCCTCTGATCTCACCCTGATCACCTTCTTAAGCATATGCCATATACTTTCTTCTTTAGTTCCATGACTCCCATGCTTATGGCTGCTAGTCTCTCTGAGACCTCCACTTTTCCTTCTCCTGAGGCACAATGGCTCCACGGAAGCTTATCACTTTTTTTTTGAAGAAGTGGTTTCCTTGTCTCTATTAGATGAGATAATATTATTAAAATATATAGCCTAGAATATAGTGGCTATTCTAAATGGTGATTCTTTCTTCCTCTTTTCAAATTAGATCTATCTATCTATCTATAGGTCTATATAGATAGATAGATAGATAGATATAGACACATAAATATATATTTCTAATTTGAAAAGGTCTATTTATATATATTTATATGTTGAAAAGGCCTATATATAGGTCTATTTGAAAAATATAATACATATATATAACCCCACATGTCTTCCTCTATGTGAAGAGCTATCAATAGAACTACAAGCCCTCTCTGAGTTTAAATCTTCTTAAATCCTCATTTAAATCTCTTCCTTTGCCTGTCTCTCCCATTCTCCTCAAGTCCCTGTACCTCCTAAGAGATTACAAAAAGTTGTATTTCCTTCTTTATTTAACCATGAGTGTGATTAAGGTACAACACAAGTTTCCCTCTATCCTTCACCTTTTTCTCCTCATTGATTCCTTTTTTTTTTTTTTTGAGGTTTTTTGGGGTTAAGTGACTTGCCCAGGGTCACACAGCTAGGAAATGTTAAGTGTCTGAGACTAGATTTGAACTCAGGTCCTCTTGAATTCAAGGCTGGCGTTCTATCCACTGCGCCCCCTAGCTGCCCCTCTCCTCATTTATTCCACTTCTCTTCCTTTTATTTTGTTCCTCAAACTATATTCATTCAATCGATGGGCTGTTATGGGGCCTGCTGCTTTTCCTCTTCCTCTGACCCTTTCCTCCTGCTATCCTCTAGATTGCTGGCTTTTGTTATCAGGAGATTCGGGGTTCTTTTACATTACTGCTTTTTGCTGCTCCCCCTTTTCTTGCCCTTCCATGTCTCTAGATGGCCACTGTTCTCTCTTCCACTTCTTTGATATTACTCGCAAGTCGGGGACCACTATTTTCGGAGATCTGGGCGCGTGACTTGGATGTTAGTTTTCTTGATAACCGCATGTCTCTGCACTTGAGACAACTGAGCTAGGCCCAAACCACCAGGCAGCCATTTCAGCAGGAAGTTCCGAGTAAAGAGCTGTGTGCGGTCCCGAGTTAAAGGTCAGTGGGGAGTTTCAGGGCTTTTAGTGGACAGCTCCGCTCTGAGCTCTCCATTCTTACGGAGCTGCGGCGAGGTGCGCCCGCACAGAAGTGATGCTGCCTCCTCAGCGCTGACGAGCCTGGTACTGACTCACCCTGAGCATGAACCTGCGGGCGGCCGACGCATCCTTCTGGAAATCCAGCCAGTGTCATACACGCCGTCCTCTCAGTAGTGACTGGAGTTGCTGCAGAGTCAGCTTCCGAGAGCTTCCATACACGAATCCTGGTTTTTTCGTTGTTTGCTGACTAGAAAGTCCCTTTTGCAACGGTTATTTCAAGTGCCCTGGGAGGGAGGGGCCCTGATCATCCCTGTTTTAGGGAGACTGAAGGTGAGGGAGGGGAAGTGGGGTTGATACAAAATTCTAACATCTGATAGAAAACCTGAAGAAAATTCTTCTGACAGAGGCTAAGTCCAGTGGATCCTGTGTGAGTCCGACCAGCTCCAGCTCCTGCTGTCCGTCCATTAAACCACCTGGGAGCCCCTAAAACAGAAATCAGTAAAGACCCTCCTTGGGAGGGCTGCTCCGTGCGGGGCCTGGACACGGCCACAGCACTGTTGCCTCTTGGGCTGCCTTCCCCAAAGTAGGATCTCCATTCATCATCCCAGAGCAGGAGCGCAGTGCCTGGTCTGTCCACTGGGTGGAGCTATACTTGCCGTCAGGCAGGGGTCCTCCAGGGTTATCATGGTGGCCTCTGTGAGCGTCCTCCCCTAAAAACAAACAAAACCAGGACAGCGTCCCCACTGGGCCGCCAGAGGGCACTAACCCTCAGGTGATGCCCCCTCCCTGCCCCAGGAGGCTACCTGGCTGCTGCTGCACAAGCCAAGGAAACGCACCGTGGCTCCGGGAGGGCGAAGGCTGCACCCCAGCCCCCCTTCCCTGCCCCTGCTAATAGTTCAGAACTATTCACTACAGCTATGGGAAAGAAGCCCGAGGGGGTTCTGGGAAGCAGCCAGGGCAAAGGCCCGGAGACCAGCAGAGCAGGACCAGAGTTTGGGAAAGAAGCTGGAAAGGCAGGAAAGGGCCAGCTCGCGAGGAGCCTGGAAAGCCCCGGAGAGGCTGGTGTTTGGTGACGGATGCCCCGGCCAGAGCTGCTCCTTCAAAGCCGGGTAGCGAAGGCCCAGGGAGAGGCCTGAGCAGGAAGCTGATGGGAAGGAAGGCCACTTTAGCAGTCCAGGAGAGAAGGGCGAGGCTGCCCCAGTGAGACAGGACCCCACGTGAGGGCTCTTGGAGACATGGGATGAGTGTGAGCGATGGTCAAGGATGATGACAGGACTGGGCCTGAGGGACTGGAGCCGATAAAGAGCCATTCTTTTTTGAGTGACATGGCGGGGTGCAGCCTCTTGGGGAAAGTCATCAGCTTCCTCGAGCCCCAAAGTGATGCTGGCAGGGAAGCTCAAGCTGCGGGGAGAACCAGGCTTAGGCGTAACTTGGCTGCTCAGGCAGAGAGGGAAGGTCTGCTTCGAACCCCTCCCCAAAGGGTCCTCTGGTGCAGGGCACCGCCGTTCCTTGGCTAATGACACCTAGAAGGGCTCGGTCCGTCCCTCTGCTGCGCCCTGGGCATTAACTGAACGATCCTCGACACGGCCGGCCTGGGCCACTGCTTGGGCCGTGGGTGTCCTGCTGGCTAAAAGCACGGAGGTGGGCAGCTCAGAGATGGTGCGAGCTGCCGGGCAAAGCTAGAACTTTGTCACTGCTGTGTCTCCTCCCCCAGGAAGGGGGCAGTTGTTTCCCACTCACCAAGTGCCAGGTGCCAGCTGCAGGGAGTGGCTGGAGAGCTGGTAGGGCAGAGAGCTGGGGGATGGCATGCCAGCCTCCCAATGTAGTGATGGATAAAGTGGTCACTCCAGTGGAGGCCAGCACCCCCTTTTTTTCTTTAAAGAGGCCGTGTGCATCTTTCTGTCATGGCCATGATGGACCCTGTTCTTCATTAATGTTGTAGGAGCTTTAGAGAAGGACTGAACGTGCGATTTTGGATTCCCAGAGAAATGTGGATCAGCCCTTTCCCTGCAACTTATAAACTCAGAGACTGGTCTGGAACCTGCGGGGTGACATCCCTTGCTGGTCACACAGCCAGAAGCGTCAGAAGCAGAGCTGGCACCTGATTGGCCACGTACCCTGAGAATACCTAGCGAATCTCCCCTCTCTTGGTGATGAAAGACTCATTTTCCCAGAGCTGCTTTGAGGCCCTGGTTGCCTGCATTCCCATGTGGTCATTTTTGTGGGAATACGTTCCCCATCAGCTGTGACTCACTTTCAGACCGACCTTGCACAAGTGGCCATTGCTTTCAGTGCGTTCTTCCTTTTCATCTCTGGTTTCGGTCAGTCTCTGACTGTGTCCATCCATGGTCTTCTACTTGCGTGTCCAGGGCAGAAGCTAAGGAGATCATGGGCATGGCCGTCATCCATTGGCTCAGTGGGATCTTTGGATTCAAGCCTTCAGCCTCTACCTCCTTTGACATATGCGGAGAATCATCCTTTCATCAAGTCCAAACGATATTTTGCCGTCACTCAAGAAAGATTCTCTGAGAAGAGAGAACTATGTGTATTTTTCAGGAGAGCTGTGCAGTTTGCTGTCATCCATGTACATTGAGTTATTAATAAGACACTTTCATCTTTCTCTCGTTAGACTGAAATGCCATATATAATTCTGTATAGGAGGGATAATAATAGATTTAAAGATAGGCAGGACCAAAATGGACTTAAAATGTCTCCTTAAAAATGCCATATTTTGCATGAATTCTTTCTGACCACAGTGGGGAGGGGGTCCGTTTTAAATAGCCGTTTTCTAATTAAACATCAAATACTCTAGAGTTCTCACTATATTTTAAGTATGTGAATAAGTCATGAGTGTGGGACTGAGTCAAAGACTTTGTGATAGTGAAGGCAGTGTGGGTGTTATGGGGCTTGGTTTGTTTAATCATTACTGAATAAGAAACAAGTTGCTTTTTATACTTGGCTCACCCTTTTTTCTTAGCAGCTCATATATTATTTTATTTTCTTAACTATGTTTATAAAGGTTTTTTTTTTTAATTTTAACCTTCTCATGCATTATAATAAAGTACACAAACACAAGTTAGAAGGCTCCTTGGTGTTGTTTTTGGTGATAAATCTGTGATGCCCTTTGTAAAAGAAGAGGAAATAAATTAAATCTGAGAGGAAGCTTTTAAGATGCTTTGCTGGTAATTTTGGAAGCATTTGAGCCAATGATGATGTAGCTCATTTGTCCCAGAGACACAGAAATGCAGAATTTCAATCAGTCGTCCATCTCCTCGATGTGACACGTCACTCATTGTATTAGTGGTACAAGAGCTTCAGGGGCTCTCTTTGGATCCAACTTGCATTTTTATTGTGTTGTTCTTCTGACCACATAAACCACTTGAAACCTTGCAATGCTCCTTCTTTTGGAGTTTTCTCTCACTCTTTTTTTTTTTTTTTTACTTTGCGAGCCCCTGGAGTCAAGTTGGGAAGGCTGAAACCCTTTGCTTCCAGTTGCTTCCTGTGACACTCGGACTGTTTTTCTGGTCTGCTTTTGTTTGCCAGATTCAGTTCTCCTTTTGTTGTCTCTAATTGACCAAAAGGACTTCCCAGTTTTTACAATGTGTCCCGGCCAGAAGCTGGTGGTTTCTTCCAGGGCCTTCTGCATAGCCTGCTGAGCACTCACAAGGTGTTTCTGCCATTCAACATCTGCCTGGGTGAATGGTCCTCACTGCTGATAGCAAGGCCCCGATTCTTTGAATTTTTCTTTTAGAATAAGAAAAATTTTTGCATTCATGTCACCAAATTCAAAGGAAGCTTCTTGGAATTCCAGTCTAAGGATGTCCAAACTATTTGAGATACATCCGTTAATTTTCCCCAATTGGTTTCATAATGAGTTTCAATTTTTGAAGTTTATCTTTGCTGAATATTAAAATATTTTCTAGTTCCTCATTTTTCTTCTTCAGATTTCAGTAGATGCTTGGACTCGTCTCCATTTTCATTAACTCCCGCCTTAGGGATGCAGTGGTATCTTATGATTGCCCGGCCCTGATTGGTGGGGTGTCGTTGCATGACCTGGGGCTGATGGAGTAGTTGGCAAGAGGGAGTGTGAAGGCCCTGCTGATGACTGACGGGATGCTCTGGGAGGGGACATCACGAGAGGAGTCGTGTCACCGGCTCATTTTAGGAATCCTTAGTCTGCCCAGGTTAGTGGCTGGCGCCACATGCATGGAAGTATTCCTAGCAGTTAAACTGTGGTCCTTGGATGACAGGGTCATAGATCAAGGCCCTAAGAAGGCATCTAACTCCACCTCCCCTTTTTACAGATGAGGAAACTGAGGCCCACAGGAATGAAATAACTCACACGCATCACGATCAAGATTTGGACTTAAGTTTTCAGATTGGTGAAAATGGTTTTATTCTGGCGCATCTTACGGCCTTGGAGTGTCCCTGTCCTCATGTCAAACTGATTGTTGCAG
The DNA here is from genome assembly GCF_048593235.1 of Sminthopsis crassicaudata. Taxonomy (NCBI): domain Eukaryota; kingdom Metazoa; phylum Chordata; class Mammalia; order Dasyuromorphia; family Dasyuridae; genus Sminthopsis; species Sminthopsis crassicaudata. Next base: position 477,027,606 of record NC_133620.1, on the reverse strand, counting down.
TGGGTTTAAGGGGGACGCCCGTGTCTTTGGCCCTTAGGCACAGCCACTGGTGGCTTGCCAGAGCCCAAGTGACCGCACTTCAGGCTCCTTGCCGGGCCTTTCTGGGAACCGTCAGAGCGCGGGGCAGAGGCGTCCCTCACATTCTCCAGCCTGGCAGGCATTTCCCTTCCTTGCCATTCTTTCCTACTCCCCTTCCCCCGCTCTATCAGTCCCACACAACTCTTGTGAAAGACTTGTTATTATAGAGAGCTTGTTTCCATCTTATTCGGGGGAATGAGCAGGATTTTCCTCAGACAAGCAGAGGCTGCTATTGTTGTGCTTATTATTTTAATCATTACCTTCTTTATCTAGCGCAGATGCGGCCTTGTCATCCCTTTCCCCGACTGACCCCACACAAAATCCTTCATGACATTCCCCAGAACAGAGCACGGAACAGCCGAGGGCCAGAGGTCGCGGATGCGTTTTTCGAAAATCTGCTCAGATTTAGCCAAACAGTCCCGGACATTCCCGAAGGCCTCCTTACCCCATCACCTGCCAACCCAGCTCGTCCACGGGGGCTTCAGAAAAGTCAGCGGGGGCGCTCGCTCTAGATTCTCAGATGGGAGAGGCCTGGGCCAGGCCGGGAGAGTGCCGCTGGCGGGGAGGAAGGGCCCCGAAAGGACTTGGGACTGCTCTAGGGAGCACCTTCACCGCAAGGGCTCCCGTTAGTCAGGTAACAGGGAGGGGGCTTCTGGAAGAACTCCTTTCATCTGGGCTCGTACGCTGGCCTGCGGAGCAGCTTATTGGCGGAGTAAGCCTTCCTCCCCCTAACTTCCTGGGACCTCTGAGAGTCACCCAAGCTTGCCATCTAAGTGTCCTTCTTGCCCCGGTACTCACCTCACACTCCGGTCTGTCCTTCCCTTTCACGACATCTCTAGAATCTGCCCCCGTTCTCTTCTGAGCCCCCTCCTGGGGCAGGCCCTCATCACCTCTCCTCTGGACCAGAGGGGCAGGGGCTCTGCCTGCCTCCGTTTATGAGCCACCAAAGTGGCCTCCTAAAACCCAGGGCTGCCGGTGATGTCTCCCCCAGTTCTGCTCAACAAACCCTGGGGGCTCCCCATTAAACATGGGGCCTTTTGTTTGGCTTCTTAAGCCCTTCCCAACCTGGCTCCTCTCTACCTTCCAATCTTCCTCTGCTGACTTCTCACCACACAACAGTCGCGTCTTCTCTGCTCAGGCCCTCCCTCTGCCTCCTGTTGCCCTTCAGGACTCCCCTCCTCCCCCCCCTGCGCTGGTAGCCCCTTCCCTCCGATTCCGCGCGCCTGTGGCTCTGCATTTGTCTTTGTGCGTTGTGTCCCCCACAGGCCTCGAGCATCCTGGGAGCATCCTGGGAGCATCCTGGGAGCACCCTGGGAGCACCCTGGGAGCATCCTGGGAGCACCCTGGGAGCACCCTGGGAGCACCCTGGGAGCACCCTGGGAGCATCCTGGGAGCACCCTGGGAGCATCCTGGGAGCACCCTGGGAGCATCCTGGGAGCATCCTGGGAGCACCCTGGGAGCATCCTGGGAGCACCCTGGGAGCATCCTGGGAGCACCCTGGGAGCATCCTGCGAGCATCCTGGGAGCACCCTGGGAGCATCCTGGGAGCATCCCTTTCTTGGAATCTGCAGCACTTGTCCCGGGCCTGGCAGCGGGTCGCTGCTTTCTTATTGACAGAAAGTCGGGGAACGTTAGCAAAGGGAAGGAGATTTCAGCCGCAGCTAGCTTTGAATTGGGGGAGGAGGAGAGAGGCCGTCGTGGTCTCACCGGGACCCGATGGCGCCGGGGTCCCAGGACCTTGATTCCGGAGGGAACTGGGGCAGTTCAGCTCAGGGGCTGAGAAGGGGGAGTGCCCCTCGCGCCACATCACAGCTGTGTGATATTTGGCGATTCGCTGTGGATGAGCACGGCTTTTACTAAGTCTCTCGAAGGAAAAAAGTCAGCTGGAATGAGTGCGCCGTGCGAGGTGCTCCAGATGGGCCCGGCCCGTTTGGGGGTCGGCTCCCTGCTGGCAGGTGAGCTCCTTCCCGCCCAGGGATGTTCCCACTGACCACAGTCTGGGGGCGGCAGCGGTCCTCCCCATCACCCCTCCGGAGCAGGCACGGGGGCTCCCCCTGGGAGGGTGACCTTGCCCTGGAATGTCCCCTAACCTGCGTCTTTAGCACGGGGGGAGGGGGGGAGGAGGGTCTGAGCCGAGGTGTGCTTCTGCTTCAGCAGTGACTTCATGCAAGCCAGCCTGTAGCAGCCTCTGACCATAATGCTCTCATTTGGGAGGTAGAGCTCGTCCAAGGTTGCAGAAAGGACAGCCAATAACGGGCTTACAGAGCTTCCCAGACACCGGAGCGGAGACCGCTGGGCCTGCTCGTCTGCACCCCGAACTGCTGGAATGCAGATGAGCAAGAGTATTAACAATAATAATTGTTGCAACATTGATGACTCCTCTCTCTGTCTCTCTCTCTCCTCTCTCTCCTCTCTCTCTCTCTCTCTCTCTCTCTCTGTCTCTCTCTCTCTCTCTCTCTCTCTCTCTCCTCTCTCTCTCTCTCTCTATCCTCTCTCTCTCTCTGTCTCTCTCTCCTCTCTCTGTGTCTCTCTGTCTCTCTGTCTCTCTCTCTGTCTCTCTGTCTCTCTCTCTGTCTCTCTCTTTCTCTCTCTCTGTCTCTCTCTCCCTCTCTCTCTCTCTGTCTCTCTCTCTCTCCTCTCTCTCTCCTCTCTCTCTCTCTCTCTCTCTCTCTCTCTCTCTCTCTCTCTCTCTCTCTCTCTCTCTCTCTCTCTCTCTCTCTCTCTCTCTCTCTCTCTCTTTTCTCTCTCTCTGTGTCTCTCTGTCTCTGAGTAATTGGCTTTCAGAATGAGGCCCCAGAGAGTCAGCCAGGTGCCTCCTCCCCACGCTAGAGCTCAAACTCCCAGGAGCTTTTGGAGTTGGGGCATTTGTCCATTTTCCCCGAGGACTTGGGATGTGAAGTTCAAAGCAGCCTAAGCGTTCCCCTAGACCAAGACCCTCATTCACCAGCTGGGAGCCTGGGGCCCCAGAGGCCTGCGTGTGTCATGGTCAGCAGTAGCAGGAGCTGAATCCAGACCTTCCCGGGTCTCTCCGCCACTGGTCCATTCCGCTGCCTCGGTGCCGTCCCCGAGATCACTGTCTGCCCAGTCCACAAAGACAAGGTCTGCCTCTAGTGGGGGCCGGGCCCTTCCCCTCCGGGCTGGAAGTTCCATTCTATCTTTGTCCATGAGCCCGGGGGCTGAGAACCGCACTCTTTGTGATCCCTGCAGCAGAGGCTTGATCGATACTTTTGGGGAACAGGTTGAGGATGGGCAGTGACTGAGATGAGGGGGGGGGAGGGCGGCTCAGTAAGAAGCCTGGGAAGCCTGCTGCTCCCGGCACTCTCCAGCTCCTTGGACTCACAGCCCCCCTTTCTTTTCTGTGTGGCTGCTCCCCCCGGAGGTTTCTGGGAACCGCGTGCTGCCATGAATGCTGGGGGAGGAAGGGGAGGCCGCTGGAGGCATCGGGCTTTGAGGAGGTATGGCCGACCGGCCTCCTCATCCCCCATGGCCCATGTCTGGGTCCCAGGACCCACTCTGACCTGACGCTACGTTGGTATTTTCAGTCGGAGCCTCCGTGGCCTGCCCTCGCTGGCAGTGCCCGGTGCCCACCTCTAGCTGCCCCTTCCCTTGTACCCCCGGAGGCTGCCCTCCTCTCCGGGAGGCTGCTTCCTTCCCTTCCCTTGGTCCTGGCTTGGCCAGTCTGACCGGACTTGCCTCCACAGATTTTTCTCATGATTCTATCTTTCTCTCTGCCATCTTGGCTTCCCTCACTCCACTGCTGGGAAGCTGGCTCTGTCCTCCCATCTTGTCTCAGGGCAGCCCCAGAGGACGAGGAGCGACTGGGCTGAGAGCCCCCAAGGCCCCTGACCTCCGCCAGCCACATGCGGATGTCAGCCATCTTCCATCAGCCTGGGTCAGTGATGGAGAGGGCCATCTTCTCCCGAGCTCCAGGACACGGGCCTGGCCACGCCCCTGGGCATTCGCCCAAGCAGGCCTCGGGAAGAAGGGGGGGGTCCATGGAGCTAGTTCCTGGCTACCTCCTTCTTCCAGGGCGACCCAGCCTTGTCAGGCAAAGTGTGTGTTAGTTCGGGCCTTTCCTAGCTGGCCCGGAGACTTGCAGGTGTCAGCCCGAGAGCCTCTTCCTCTGATCCCCTCCTCCCAAAGGGACAGTGCCCCCCCGGGATGTCCACCTGGGGGAGGTGTCACTCCCGCTCACCCATGTGCCCGGTTTTTTCTCGGCTCATCTCTGCCGAGCAGGGGATGGCTTCGGGCCAGCGGCCTCCTCTGCCGCTCCGTCGGCTTGTCTGGGCAAAGCGTGGACAGGGGCCCCTCTGAAGGACAGGCTCATCGGGCTGCTCTCTGCTTCCCAGTGGGCCACTAGGAGCGGGCAAAGCTCGGACCCCGGTCCCGCTGGCGCACTCCCATCCAGGGTGCCTTTGTGTGTGTGCACGTGTGCGCGGGGGGCCGGGCTGTGCCCAGGAGGGGATGTGGCAGGCAGGACGGCCGTCCCTTTGAAGCTGATTTGTTCCGAAGGCTTGCTCACTGGAATATGAAATCTCTGTGTCTAAAGCGCAGAGGGAGGGGAGGGCTGGGAACAGAGGTCATGGACACCGAGCATCCTCCGGCCCCCTCTCCGAGCTGCCTCCCCATCCCCCTTCCTGAGCTTCCATAGAAGAAGAACGGTCCCCACTATCACTCTTGTGCAGCTGCCCTAAGTCCCCCAACTCTGAAGCCGCGGGGGGAAGCCCGGGGCCCAGCAGGGCAGCGGGCAGGGGCCTGACTGTGGGGCTCGGCCGCCCGAGCCAGCTGACCCTCGCCCCCCTCCCGGGGCCGGGTCCCTCCCAGGCGGCCCAGCGTTCCCTCAATCTCCGCCAGCTCTGGCGCTGATGTAATGGCTTTTGTAGGACACGGCGTCCTTTCAAAGTTTCTGAAATAATAGATGTTCCAGAAGGCGTTCGGTTTGGAGAGTGGGACCATTTTCTCCCTAATGGCTCTGTTGGAATGAGGGTTCCAGGAAGCGCCGGGGAAACATGAATCTTGAAGCTTGGAGGACATTTTCTACTTTTTCCCAAAGTGCTTTGAAGCTGTGACTGCTGGGTGATTTCTGAAACAGTGTCCTTGTTCCTTAGTTAATTTTTAAAATTGAATCTGAGAGAGGAAATAGGAAAAAAATCCCCTCAGACGCCAGTTCCTAGCAAAGTGGGCAGTGCAGCCCCTCCGGGTTCATAACCACCGCCCACCCCCAGCATGGCGAAGCTGGGGGGTTCTGTCCTTGCCCTGGGCCCACGCTGCAGGGATGGTCGGGGGGCCTGGGGCCCCGACGCTGCCGGGGGCCGGCCCCTTCCAGGGGGCTCTGCCCCCAGAGCCCAACATCCCCTCCTCCCCACCCCCACACATGCAATGGGTTTTTCCCAGCTTAGTTGGCTAAGGGCAGAGACCAAAGCCGGGGTGCTTTTGCTCCGCCTGCAGGGGCCCCCTACGAGTACAGGGAGATCCCCGGTAAGACCTGCTCTCTATTAACACGGGTCACAGCTGATCTAGAGCAGCCGAGAGAGGCAAGGAAAGTAGTCCGAGAGGTCCGTATCTTGGACGTCAGAGAGAGGATTGGAAGTCAGCCCCTGTGGGCCTCCTCCCTCAGGACCCCCGATGCTCACAAAGGCTTCCCGAAAGCAGAGACGCTCCTGTGCACAATTTATCCAATGATCACGTTACTCTTGGGGCTGGAGAGGCAGGTGCTATAGCCCTTGTTTGACAGATGAGAAAACTGAGGCAAACAGCAGCTAAATGATGATACAGGGTCCTACCCATAAGGCCCCAGGCCAGGTGTGCATTTGGGGCTTTGTGACTCAGCCACCTCGGAGGGCTGGGGATGAGGCCTGAGGAGGGTCGGGAAGGGAAGCCTCTGAGGTCAGCGGGGCCTCTGGGGCCTTTGGAAAAGCTGCTGCCTCCAGCCTGGTTCCCAGGAGCCTCCCGGGGGCCAGGTCAGACCCCCCTCACCGAGGCTCCTCGGAGGCTGGCTAGCCCTCTCGCCCTCTCCCAGGGGAGCCGTCGCCGGCCCATCCGACCCAATCTGCTCCTTCTCTGACCGATTCGGATTCACGCTGGGTGCTTGGCTCCCCAGCTCCTCGGCTCCCCGGGCTGCCTCCTCCCAGCTGACGCCCCAACCCCTGAAGCTAACGCTGCACTTTGTCCCTAGGTCCCCGTGGGCTGCACAGACACAAAGCATCGGCTCTGCTGAACCCCTATGTGAGGAGACCTCGGCCCCTGGGAAGTTCCACCCGGACCCAGGTGAGTGGGTTGCTCGGGGCTCTGCCTCTGGCCCCCCGAGGTCCGGAGCGGCCGTTCTCACTTGTCTGTGGGGAGGTGCCGGCCCCCCAAAGCACAAATGCAAGTTCCAAGACACGTTCAGTGGAAGCTGTGAGGAAAAAAAACCCAGGAGCCATTTGTTGGGAGTGGGGAAGGAGGGTTACCCAGCTAGGCCTGAGCCTGGGCACTTTTACAGAGAAGGAAGCTCGGTCGGGGCAGAACGTCCCTGGACAAGCCCTGGGCAGGTGAGGACCAGGATGACCCAGATCTGTGGGGCTCTCCTGGAGGGTGATCTTAGTCCTGGTCGTCTCCCAGAACACCCTCCCCATGCCGCTTCCAGCCAGGAGCTGGGCTGCTGTCCACTCTGGGAGGCCGGCCCGGCTCCTCCTGGGCTCGGCCTCGGCTTGTTAATTCATCAGTTGATGCACGGAGTCAGCCTTTGTTCCCCTTGGCTGAATCCCCTCCCTCCCTCTGACCCTTCTCAGATGTCGCATCTCCATCTCCTGAAGCCCCCGGAGTTCCCTCGGACTTCCTGGCTCCCTTCCCCTCTCACAGCCCACGTTCCTCCACTTTCTCTTGTGGATCTTTGTATGGGGGGCTGCAGGCCAGCTTCAGGGAAGAGACCAATTCTCATTTCCCCGGGACTCTGAGACCTTTTTTAGGGGTGCCATGCTCCAGCATGGCCTCGTGTCATGGAGGCAGAGCCTAGAACTGAGTCAGCTCGGAAAGGTTTTGAGTGTGTGTGGGGGGGCTGGCCCAGTGGGAGGCGTCCTGGGTTTGAATTCGGAGGGGGTCTAGGGCTTCCTACTCAGCGCCCAGCCTGGCTCTCAATTTCCTTCTCTAGAAATAATGAGATAAAAACTTAATAAAATGACAAGATGAGACCAGCTAAGCCCCCTTCTGGTCCCTAATCCGTGAGTGCCGAGGGTCGTCCCGTAGGTGATCAAGGAGAATGAGAATGAGTGAAAGAGCCTTTATGAAACACCTACTGTGTGCTGAGCTCTTTACCAAGGGAAGGGGAAACGGACCCTTCTCTCAACAAGCCCCCCCTGAGGGCGGGAGATATAAAGGTGGGCCAAGGTGAAGGTGGGGGTGAGGGATGCTTGCCCACGGCAACCTGTGAATCAAACAACAAACAGAACAGAGGGTGAAGTCGCCCTCTCCTGCTCCATAACGCTGGTGGCGGGCAAGGCCCGGAGGCCAAGAAGCTGACTTTAGAGGACTCTGAATGCTGAATGGGAGCTTTCTCCAACAAGCAATGGGCATTTATTCCGTGGGGACCACGTGCCGGTCACAGTGCTGGGCCAGGGATTACAAAGAGGGAAGGGAGACACTTCCTGCCCTCCAGGAGCTTGAGGTCCTCCACTGAGCAAACGCTGAAATTTTGCTTTTGTAAACAGAAGCTTTACCCGCTTATTTTCATTTTGAGAGCTGGGGACCCTTGCAGCTGGAGCGCGTGGGAGAAGAAAGAGCTCTTGTAGGATTTAGCACTTGGCCTGAGACCTGAAGGGAGCCAGAGAGTCTGAGAGGTGCTGGTGAAGAGGGGCTGGGGGTGGCCTGGGCAGGAGCAAAGGAAGGGGAGGCCTTGGAATAGAAGGCTGGCCTCCTGGGCTCCCTTGCAGAGGCCGGGGGGGAATGGGGAGAGGCAGCTTTACCCCCCAAGGCAATATGCTATAAGGTGTGTTCCATGCAGTGGGAGGTCCACCTGCCTTACGGGGGCCATGATGGAAAAGACCACGAAAAAAGCTCAAGCATCCATGTCAAAAAATACTAATAAATAAAATAATAGTGAAAAGGCGGCTCGGGGAGTCAGAGTGCCCGGAGCAGCAGGCCTGCCGTCAGAAAGGCTCATCTCCGAGGCACTTCCTAGCTGGGGGATTCTAGGCAAGTCTTCACCCCATTTTTCTCAGCTTCCTTTTCTGTAAAAGTTGCTGGAGAAGGAAATGGCAAACCCTTCCAGGGTCTTTGCCAGGAAAACTTCAGATAGGATCACTGAAAAGCGCCTGAACTCAAAACATTTGTGCAACACTATGGTTTACACAACACTCGGTGTCTCTCCTGCCATTTTATGAACTAGATGAAAAGATGTGAGTTGGACGGCAGCTGGATCGGGTGGGCTTGTTGTTGGCCGTGCCCAATGAGGGCCCTTAGAGAGGGCTCCAGTGGGTCGTCCCACAGACCTGTCCCTGAACTTGTGCTGCTGGAAGTTTCCACTGAAGCCCGAAGGAAGACCCCCAAGGAGAGCTTCTCAGATCTGCCGGTGGCAGAGTCGAGCTCTCAATGAACATTGCCAGACATATTCCCAGGTTGACTCGCTGGCTTTTGAGGAACCTATCAGCTCTGATGTTCATAGCATCATGCTTTCAGAGCTTGAACGGAGCTCAGAGATCTTTAGGTCCAATGCCCATTTGACAGATGAGAAAACTCGAGTCAAATCTTCTCTAGCTCTAAATCCACTGTCTCCCCATTCCACCCCTAGGGGTTCTTCAGGTCTGGGCTGGGAGCTCCGTGGTCTCAGAGACCCTGTCCAGCTCAAAGATCCCGAGAGTCTGATTTATGTATTAATGTTCTTACATTTGGCCAACACATTTGTGTGTTCCCTATTTCGAACCAGATGTTTAATTTGTTGCCCTTTAAGGAATATAAGTAATTTCCCTTAGAATCCATGTATCAGTCCAAGTACTGGCACTTCTTTTGAAAAGCCCCCTTCCTCTGCCTCCCAATGTCCCAGGTGCCTCCAGCAGCTCAGTTGCCACAAGCCAGCAGCAGAGTCCGGTTTGCCTGACCCGGTCTGATGTCACCTTAGCAGTGCTGGTGCTGAGTGGTCCAAGGTGACTGGCCAGCTGTGGGGAGGGGAAGGAATCAAGGTTTGGAACAAGACCTCCCCCTCGCTATCTGAGCACCCCCAAGCTCGCCATCCCACTCCCAATGCCATCTGGCTCGGCTATCTGTTCCTCTTAGAGCTTTCCCCAGTTTGGGTTCCATAACATCCCAGTAAGCCTCATGGGTGCCTGGAAGGCTCAGTCCTGGATGGAAAAGGGCTGCTCTTTCATTTTGTCCTGCCTGCCCCCCAGGAGCCCTGCTCCACCCTCACCCCCTCTCATCTCTGCCACAGAGCCCCTCCCTCCAGAATCTGAGAGATGCTAGGGGCCTGGAGGAATGGGCGGGAGCCAAGTGTGCATCCCAGCTCCATCACCTTCTTCCTGGGCAAGCGAGGACTCATCACCCAGTGTTCCTGGGCCTTTGACAAAGGTTGGGCTGGCCAGCTCTGACTGAGGAGCCGCTAATCTAAAGTAGGATCTTCTCTCTCTAATCTCAGGAGGATCAACATTATGGGGAATGCACTAAACAGCTCTGCTCCATCTCCCTTCATTTTCTGACCATCCATCCCCTCACAGGGAGGGAGCAGCAGATGGCTTGTTGTGGTGCTAGCAGCAATATTGTTGCTGCAATTCAATTAGAGAGTCCCTGCTAGGTAGAGAGGGAGGGCGATGGGAGTTCAATTGGAAACAGAAGAGTACGTTTGCTTTTTAATCCATTTGAAATATTTTCTGGATCCACAAAGAAAGAGAGAATTATCTCTGGTGACATTATTTTTGGAAGGAAAATGGCTTGCAGCAGCAGTAGTCAGATTCCCAGCCTTTCTTTCTTCAACCTCCTATATCCTCCTGGCCATTTTCATTTTTCCTGGTCCCTTTTATTTCTCCTTTTCTGTCACTTCCTATATATAAAGATTTAGACTGAGGATGGAGAAGAAAAAAAGAATTAATCATGGAAAGGTTCAAGACAGAAATATGCTCAGTTGAATTTTTCAGAGAGCAGACTGCCCAGCCTGAGTTCCTACTGCCCTCCAAGCTCACAGTTGAGCAGAAGATTGGATCCTTAAATTCTTCTAAAAATCCTTCTTCTGCATGTCCAGGGCCTTTGTTTCAATGCCGTGATGACCCTTTCCACCTGCGTAAAGAACAGGTCTCCAAATGTAAAGAATTCCCATTCTAATTGGATGTCAGTAGTCTCTGGATGGCCTTTGAGAGTTTGGGATAATTCCCTCCCCCAATCTCTGTCATGCTGATAGATCCTAGCTCAGGTATTTACTAACTATGTGACCCTGGGCAAGTCACTTTAAAAACTGTAATTTTTCTTTTCTATGGCATCTTTGACAATCTAATGCATATGAAATACAACTTCAGAGTTCTCTTGATTTGCACTCTTCTAATTATAATTTATTTGGGTACATTTTTATATATTGTTGTTTGTAATCAAATTCCAGACATATCTTGGAAATAAAGTCTTAGGGGCAAAGAGAAGATGGTAAAGTTCAAGCAGCAACCCAGCTTTAAACAACTTTAAAATAATGTCTCAAAGAAAATCTTGGAGCAGCAGAGTCAAGGAAAGTTTGGGATGAGATGTTTTTCTAGCCTAGGAGTTCAGTAAGAGAAGTTTGTGAGAACTCCAGAAGCTGGAGTTGGGGCTGGCCTAGAGTACTGCAGCAGCACCAGCAGTGGGTCTTAGAAGTGGACATGGAGCCAAAGCAGCAACTTTAGGAGCTCTCCACCCAAAGATTGTAAAGGGGCCAGCCAGCTGGTCAGAAAAAGATTATAAGAGATTCTTGGCTGGCACTGGGTGCAGCTGGCACTGATTGACAACTCCATTACCCTTAACAGTCACAGAGAGAGGAGTGCTTTGGTTGGTCACAAGGTAGCAGGGCCCTTGGAGCCAATTCCAAGGCCAAGAGGAGCACTAGTGCTTGTAGCTGCAGGGGATCAGGGGCCCTTTCTGGGTAAAAATCAGAACACAAAACAAGAGAGTAGTGACCGCATCTCTCCCTGCATCATACCACCGCAGAAGCACCAAAAAATTGTAGCTCTAAAACAGCAGCAGAAATAGTCTGAATCTGGGGACCTTCCTATATCCAGGTGAGCAAAACTCAACTAATTTAACATAAAATTTTAAAGTCAACATGTAGACTGGAAGAAAATGTGCAAACAACAGCAAAAAAGAATTTGAGTATAAAAAGCTATAATGATGGCAGAGAAGATCAAGACACACACACAAAAAAAGACAACAATGTGGAAACAGCTTACAACTGACATCTCAAAAAAAGCTAATTGGACACAAGCACAAGAAGAATTTTTGTAAGAGTTTTCCCAGCTAATAATTCCCCAGAGATAAGAGTGATCAAGGAAAATTTGGGGAAAGAAATGAAAGTGATGCAAGGAAATTCTGAAAAGAACATTTACAACTTGGTTAAAAGAAGCACCAAAAAAAACAAAACAAAAAAAAAAAAAAACACTGAAGAAAATAATGTCTTAAAAGAAGAAAATAGAATTACCCTAGTGGTAAAAGGCACAAAAATTCACTGAAGAAAACAATTCCTTAAAAATCAAAATAGACCAAAAGGAAAAGGTATACAAAAACTCACTGAAGAATATAATTCCTTCAAAATTAGAGTTGGGCAACTGGAAGCTAATGACTCCATGAGACATCAAGAAACAATAGAACAAATCAAAATAACGAAAAAGATAGAAGAAAATGTGAAATACCTCATTTGAAACAACTGCTATGGAAAATATCAAAGATCAAAGATCAAAGAGAGATAATTTAATAATTTTTGGACACTTGAAAGCCTTGATCAAAAAAAGAGGCTAAATATTATCTTTCAAGAAATTATCAAAGAAAATTTCCCTGTTATGTTAAATGCAGACAGAAAATAGACATTGAAAGAATCCAGTGATCACTTTCTATAAGAGATTACAAAATGATTATAGCCAAATTCCAGAGCTTCCAATCCAAGGAGAAAATATTTCAAGCAGCCAGAAAGAAGCAGTTCAAATATGGAAACATTGTCAGGATCACAAAATATTTAGTCACTTCCACAATAAAGGATCAGAGGGTTTGTAATATGATATTCTGGAGGGCAAAGGAACTAGATTTACACCAAGAGTCACCTACATAACAAAACTGAGGATAATTTTCTGAGGGGAGGAATGGATATTTAATGAAATAAGGACTTTCAAATCTTCCTGATGAAAATACAAGAGCTGAATAGAAAACTTGACATTGAGCACAAGACTTAAAAGAATTATAAAAAGGTAAACATGAAAGAGAAATCTTAAGGGAGAGAAATCTTTGCAATAAGGTTAAACTATTTAGATTCTTATGTGGGAAGATGATTCATATAATTTCTATATTAAGTTCCTAGGAACTTTATCATTATTAGGGAAGTTAAAAGGAGTTTATATAGACTAAGGCCTTGAGTCTGGGTCGATTATGCTGGAATGAACTCTTTAAAAAAATGAAGGGTGAGAAAAAGGGATGCATTGGAAGGAGGGGAAAGGGAGAGGTAGAATGGAGGAAATGTTTCATATAAAAGAAGTGTACAAGGAAAAGCTTTTACAATGGGGGAGAAATGGGGGGTGGCAATGCTTGAACTTTATTCTCATCAGAATTGGTTCCAAGAGAAAAGACTTTATATATATACACACACATACACACTCATTTGTATATAGAAATCTCTGTTACCCAATAGGAAAATAGAAGAAGAGGAGATGATAAAAAGGAGGGAAGCATTAGTTAGAAGGAAAATAGACTTTTGAGGAGGGACAGAATAAAAAGAGAAAGAAGAATAAATAGAAGAAAACAGGTTGAAGGGAAATACACAGTTATTCATCATAACTGTGAATGGGAATGTGATGAGCTCACCCATAAAACAGAACTGGATAGCATAATGTATTGAAGACCAGAATTCAACAATCTGTTGTTTATGAGATACAGTTGAAACAGACACACACAGAGTTAAAATAAGAATCCACAGCTAGGTGGCATTGTAGTGCCCACAGTGCCAAATCTGGTCTCAGATACTTTATATGCTGTGTGACTAATGGATGAGTAGCAAAGTCACCTAACCCTGTTTGTCCCAGTTTGTAAAATGAGTTGGAGAAGGAAATGACAGACACTCCAGCATTTATGCCAAGAAAATCCCAAATGGGTTTACAAAGAGTCAGACAAATGATAGAATAACAAATGCATAGAGTAGAGCCTATTATGTTTTAGCTGGGAAAAAAAGTCAGGCATGGCAATCTTGATCTCAGATAAAACAAAAGCAAAAATAGACTTAAATAAAAGAGATAATCAAGGCAATTATGTTTTGCTTAAAAGGTAGCATAAACAATGAAACGACATTAAAATGATAGGAAATTTATCTGATAAAATCCTCATTTTTCAAATTTATAGAGAGTTAAGTCGTTTATAAATGTAAGCTATTCTTCAATTGATAAATGGTCAAAGGATATAAACAGGCAATTTTCAAAAGAAGAAATCAAAGCTATTTATACTCATGTGAGAAAATGCTCTAAATCACTTCCGATTATAGAAATGCTAATTAAACCACTCTGAGACATCACCTTACACCTATCAAAAATGGCAGATGTTGCAGGAAATGGGGGAAAAATTGGGACATTCGTGTGCTGCCGGTAAAATAGTGACCTGGCCCAGTCCTTCTGAAGAACAACCTGGAATTATGCCCAAAGGGCACACAGTCTGACACAGCAACATCGATATTGTATTGTACTGTATCCCAAAGAGATCAAAAGAAAAGGAAAAAGACCCTTTTTTTATGGCAACGCCCATCAGTTGGGGAATGACTGAACAAGTTGTGGTGTTTGAATGTAAGGGATACTATTGTGCTATAAGAAATGACCATGGAGATGGAAAAACTAAAAAAGAAAAAAAAAATGAACTGCTGCAAAGAGAAATGACAAGAACTGGAAGATCCTTGTACACATAACAGCAAAGTTGTACTGATGATTAGCTGTAAAGGACAAGACAATTCCAAAGGGCTCGTGATGAAACATTCTGCTCCCTCCCTGCTTCCAGAGAGAAAACTGATGAAATCTGAACGTAAATTGAAGTATAATTTTCTCACTTTTTGTTTATATGTCTAATATGGAAATATGTTTTGTATGACTTTGTATGTATAATGGAGACCTCATTGCTTATTTTCTTAGTGGGTAGAGGGGAGAGGAGGAGAAAGAAAGAGAATAATTTTTAAAAATGAGAAAAAATATTGCCTTTATCAGAGAAACACTGCGAAGATTTTTTTTCCTTTCAGGATTTTACTTCTGATTCTGATTTGATTCACATAAAAAACGATTTAAAATATTACATAATCAAAGTTGAACTTTTCCTCTTTGACTCTCTCTCTCCCTTGTTTGGTGATGTGCTCTTCCTTATCAATAGATCTGAAAGATCATTTCTTTCTTGCATCTACAGTGTGCTTATGATAGGCCTTTTTACCTCCATGTCATGGTCTCTGTGGAGCTTTTCTTTGTATGTAGGAGAAAATACTGGTCTAGAGCGCCTTTCCATCTGAGTGCTTTGCAGTTTTACAAGCACTTTCATCCGGAAGTCCTTGAGCACTTACTCAGGAGCTGTCGTCTTTATGTTCATTTTGCTACTTTGTCCCTCTGCTTCTGTACACTGTGTACCTAATCTCGTCCCTGGATCAGCTGCGCTCTAATTCTACCATTAGCAAATTGCTTTGATGATTCCTGCTTTGTCGTGCACTTCAGGGTCTGGCACTGCCAGACCCACTGCTTTTTCATTTTTTTCATCATCTCCCTTGAGATTACTGACTTTTTGTTACTTCAGATGAATTTCATTATAACTATATTTTCATCATCTGATTGATTTGGCACTAAATAAGCAAATTGAATCAGCAAAAACATTTATACAATATTCTCATTTTTATTATGTGGGCATTATTTACCCATGATCATTTACTGGTTCATCATTCATTAAGGCCTGTCTTTATCTGTGGAACCAAATGTTTTCATCTCTCCTCAAATGGTCTGTGGCTCTCCCCTCCAAGCAGAGAAAACTGTTTCATATTTTATAAGAAAAAAATGAATCCATTCACTGTGAGCTCCTCTCTGCCTCCTTGTGTCTTTAATTGCTAAATCCAATGGCCCTTCCTCCATCTTCCTCCTCCCTGACCTCTCTTTGACACTATGGATCACCATCTCCCCCTGAGGATTGTCTCTCTGGGTCCTGGGGATGCCCCTCTCTCCTGGTTCTCCTCCTGTCTATCTGACCACTCTTCCTCTATCTTCCTGCTGCATTCTCCTCCGGGCCACGCCCTCAGAGTTCTGCCCTGACCCCCTTCTTTTTCCCTCCATATTACTTTCCTGAGTTCCAGGAGATTTTATCACCATCTCTACACTGATCAACTTGAATCCATCCCTCCTGGCCCGATTTCTCTGCTGATCTCAAACCTTGCATCTCCAACTGCCCTTCAGACACCTCAAACTGCAAATTAAATTCGGCAATCCAAAATGGAGTTCATTATCTTTTCTCTCCTCACCCTACCTTCCCTGTTGCTCTAGAGGGAAACACCCTTCTCCTACCCTTCAGGTACCCAACCCGAGTCATCACTTTTCCCTTTGTGCACAGGCTCTTTCCAAGGCAGATTGATTTCAGCTTTGCAGCATCTCCTGAATCCACCCCCTTCTCTCCTGTCACATGTCCCCTGCCTGGTGCAGAACCTCATCACTTCACACCTGGACTAGGGCAGCAGCCACTGCAGGATAGAGGGATCTGCCCAATCTCTCCCTGCTCCAGTCTATCCTCCAATCAGTCACCAAAGAGATTTTCCTTAAGCCCAGCCCTGACCTTGCCATCCCCTCAACTCAATAAACTGCAATGGCTGCCTTTGATGTGGGATCAAATATAACCTTCTTACAGTACTCTCCTCTTTAGTGACTCTTGGATGATCCATGAACAGGACCCTCCATGTCTTTCCTGTGGATCTTTTCTCTGACTATTACCCATACCTGGAAGGCTCTCCCTATTCTGCTCTTGAGTTCCTGAGGTCTCAGGCCACCTTCAAGTCCCACCTAAAATCTCATTTTCTACAGGAAGTTTCCTTAACCCCCTGAATGCTAGTGCCTTCCCTCTTTGATGATCTCCCATTTGTAGTTTGTTTGTACATCTCTATTGGATGGTGGTCTTCCCATTAGACTGTGAGGGCAGGACCTGGCTTCTGTCTCTTGTTGTATCCACAGTGTTTAGCACATGACTTGGCACAGAGAAGGTGCCCAATCAGTGTTTATTGACTGTAGTTGGGTTTATATAGTTCCTTTGTGTCTTGATGGATCATCTCTAGAGTATTTAGACATTTTGAAGTTATTTTTACATGTAAATATAAATTTACATGTAATTTTATTACATGATTTTACATGTAAAAATAACATGGAATTTCTCTTTCTATCTCATTCTTTAGGGGTTTGTTGGTAATATGAAGACATGCTAGTGATTTATGTAAGCTTATTTTATATCTTGAAACTTTGTAAAAGGTATTGTTTTATTAATTTTTAATTGATTTTTGTGTGTTTCCTAGAAAGACCATCCTATGATCTGAGAAAAAAGGAATTAAAAGTTTAATTAAAGTTCAAAACATTTTTTAGTTTGGAAATCTTTCATTTAGTTACTGGTATTTTTTCCCACGTAGGATAATATTAAATCCTGCCAAATAGATTATTCTTGGTTATAGTTTTTCTCTTTTTGATATATGAAATTCCAGATTCTTCTCTTCTTTATAAGCATCAGCTGCCACTACTTATGGAATTCTGATTATAATATATATATATATATATATATATATATATATATATATATATATATATATATATATATATATATATATACTTGAATTCATTTTTGGCTACTTACAGTAGTTTCTCTTTGACCCTAAAGCTCTATATTTTGAGTTTTCATTTTGATAGGGTTTTTTGTTTTTTTTAGGATGTGATCAATCCAATCTTTCTTCTTTTCCTGTTTGGTTATTTCACTTTGCATCAGTTCATATAAATCTTCCTATGCTTCTTTGTACTTCTCGTATTTATCATTTCTTACAGCACAGTCATATTCCATTGCATTCATGTGCCACAATTTATTTAACCATGTTCCAGTCAATGGGAATCTACTTGATTTCCAGTTCTGTCCTAATACAAAAGCAGCTAGGTTGCACAGTAGCTAGAGCACTGTGTCAGGACTCAGGCAAACTTCTCTTCCTGAGTTCAACCTTGATCTCAGACACTTGCTAGCTGTGTGTCCTTGGACAAGTCACTTACTCTGATTCAGTTTGCCCATCTGTAAAATGAGTTGAAGGAAGTTGCAAACCAGCCCAGCATCTCTGCTAAGAAAACCCAGATGGGCTCACAAAGAGTTATACATCACTAAAATGCCTCAAGAATAAGCCAAGCCTTACATTTCCATCTGGTTTTGTCCCCGGTATTTGGGATTCATCTTTCTATTTCACGGTGTCTCGTGGAGACACTGCTTTGTTCTGGGGCCATACAAATTCTTACATCACTCCGTTCTTGGGTCAAGTTTTCCACCATCTTTTCTAGGTATCAAGTCTCTTAGTCATTTTTCTCTCTCGATTATCACTGTTTTTAACATCATGGCTTCTCTCTCGAGTCTCGCTTCTGCCAGTTACTCTGGAGCCCCAGTGGTTAGGACAGTCTTTGTCTGGGACACCACTGGGAGAGACATCACTTATGCTCTTCTTCTGGCAGCTCTTGGGCTTCTCTCTGTGTATAGCATTTCTTCAATGTATTCTCCATTTTCTTCTGTTTTCTCCTCTCCCTCCCTCCCTCCCTCCCTCCCTCCCTCCCTCCCTCCCTCCCTCTCCCTCTCCCTCTCCCTCTCCCTCTCCCTCTCCCTCTCCCTCTCCCTCTCCCTCTCCCTCTCCCTCTCCCTCTCCCTCTCCCTCTCCCTCTCCCTCTCCCTCTCCCTCTCCCTCTCCCTCTCCCTCTCCCTCTCCCTCTCCCTCTCTCTCTCTCTCTCTCTCTCTCTCTCTCTCTCTCTCTCTCTCTCTCTCCCCTGCTTCTTTGGGACATCATGATGAGGTTGGGCTCTGCTCCTTCTCACTTTGTTGGGTGCTATGGGCAGGCACTTCTCGTACATAGTTCTTAACACAGAATTGTCTCCAACTTTCTCTGGCCCTCCAGGACTATGGATGGTACTCCTCCCAGACTGCAGAAACTCTGCTCTTCAGCCACTTCCCTAACTCCTTCTCCAGCCATGGCTTAGTGTGATCCACGCTGGTCCTTGTCTGCCGGGATCTGGGGACCCCTTATCTATCCCTGAGTCCTACTCTGGCTTCAAGTTGGTTTTTCTCAGAGGGCTTTCAGGATCAGGGAATGAAGTCTTGTGACACCTTGGACTAGATGGAAGAGTTTATGGGGGTTTTCTTTGTGTTTATTTATCACCGAGTCTTTTGGTGTTTTTGTAGAACTTTCTATCTCTAATTTCATTTCTCCCAGGGATTTTTGTCGTCCTTTGCTTAGGATGTTGGTGCAAGAATCTCAGGATGCTCACAGGAGAATCAGGACTTCTCTAGCTCTCAATAGCTCATTTTACCTTTTTTTTTAATTAAGAGGCTACTCTGAGTTCTTAGGCTGTTTTGTTTCCTTCATTGGGGGTAAAACAAATCCTGTTCTGAACTTGGAATACATTATGAGGTGGGTATTTGGATGGAAATAAAGAGCCTGATTTGCCAACATCTTTGGAGACCACAGCATATTCTATTCTGAGATTCCCAGGGGGGAATCTGAGTTGGAGCAAACAAGCTAAAGATAGATGACTTTTGAGAGACCCCTCAAAATCAGCCCAGTCATGCAAATCAGAGCCTGTACCTGTGATCCTTCTCCCTGCTACCCACAGAGAGCTCACGTGTGTGTACAATGCAACACATAAGCACACATGTGCACACACATTCTTTTTTGGTCTTTCCCTCTCCTCCCCAGCTCCAGCAATTCTGCAGCGTTCTCGCCTCCCCCTTTTCTTAGATGATCATGTCACATGTCGGCTTTTTCTCTCCCGGTGATTTGTCCTTGCTCCCGGCTTCCGTACGTTTTTAAAAGGTTGCTTTATTGATGCCATTTGTCTTTATACACAGTCATTTCTGGAGAAAACAACAGTCACATTGCCAACATCCACGTCCTCTGATTCCTCCATCCCTTGTAACTAGAAACCATTAAGCAAACCCAGCGGCTCTAGTCGTGCTCCCTGACAGGTAATGGCAGCCCCCGCTCCGGGCCGTGAAGATGGAGAGAGCGTTTGTGTCTTGGACCCTCCGTGGCCATCGCTGGCTCTTCCGGCCCCTGGCTTGACTTCCTTTTAAAGGCTTTTTGTTGTTTGATTCCCAGTGTTTTAACACTGAGCCCATTTTGCTTCTTTCCCTGCTTGTTGGTTCCTCAGCGCTTTCCTGCATTTCTCTCAATTGCTCAGTTGTCATTTCTCATGATGGTCAGGATAGTCTGTCTCTTTCACTTAAAACTTTGAGTGGGCTGATGAGGTCTCTGTTCATCCCCATGAATCCATCTAGACAGCCGGCCCTTCCCTCATTAAAACGGTTTCTCTTTCTGTCTCCAGAATTTCATTCTTGACAGCCTTCATTCCCTCCTGAGGCTCCTTTCCCTCTGTCAGATTTTTAGTCCATAAGATCCTAGTTAGCGTTTCTCAGAACCTCTGATCTCCGTTCTTGGCAAGTATAACGCACAAGTCAATGCTCAGTCCTCTCTGTCCTCATTCACAGACCCTCGAACGGAGTGATCACCGCCCCCCAAGATTCTCATCATTCACATCCCAGAAATCAGGTCCTCATCACCGGGGGGAGCCACGTAGAGGAGGAACCATTCCCCCTCTCGGGTCCATCCATCCTTTAAATAAGGATATTACTATGAAGGCAAATGAAAAAAAAGTGCTCTGTGAAAGATGGGGGGACAGAAGTGAAGAAAGGGAAAGAAGCAAGAGAGGAGGAGGGAGGAGGGGGAGAGAGAGAGACCAAAACAGAGACAGAGAGATGCAAACACAGAAAGACAGACAGAGATAGAGAAATAGAGTGTGTGTTCAGCAGATGTTCAGCTAATTGAAGTTCTTTCATTTCCTATTATGCTTCTGGGTCTCACGTATAATCTCCTGTATAATCCTTGATCAGAGCACTCCAGAATCTGCCTCTCTTGATCTGCATGGCCGTGCTTTGCCCCTGCCTCCTTTCAGTTTCTAGATTTCCTCTCATGACTTGCTATTCCCTCTATACAGTGCTACTCTCCTGAGCCTTCCAAACCTTTATGAAAGTTGTGTTAAAAGATGAGATGGGAAATTGGCAATTTCTCTAAGAGGTTCTAGGCAGTCACGACAGGTTTTGGAGAGGAGGAATACTGTGCCGAGGAGGGGGCTCTGGGGAGATGGTTTCAGCAGCGATGAGGCTTGGAGCAGAGTATTGACAGGAGGAATCCAGATGTGAGAGGATGGGACCCTCCCCTAGGGGAGTAGCAGAGATTGATGCCATCTTTGTTGGCTACAAGTGGAAAAGCTCAACACAAGGCAGCGTTCATCACAAAGTTCATTTGCTATGTTACAGACACACGGAGATCTGCATCCCTGGATGGAGTCCTCCTACCCCAAGGTAGTCATTTGGTCTTCCCCTTTCCCCAGTTGCCCCCATTTCCTGCAAACCAAATCTCTAGTCTCAATTCATGTCTCTATCCCAGGCCGTCATGGTGGGCTTTCCTTGTATTATTTGCATTATAGTTTTCATATTATATTGTATATCCTATTATAGTTCTGATATCAGCACTTCCCCAGCTTCCCATCATTCACCTTTCCTTCTAACCAAGAAAAAAAAATATTGAGCCAACTCAGTTGAAAAATCGGTGATGTTCCAGTGTATGTATTCACAGCCTCTCACCTCTCCTATGGGAAACGAAAAGATCAGTGCGCTTCATCCATCCCCTTCCTGAGGATAAGAGTGGCCGTTATTATTAGCATTTTTCAATGATCTTTTCCTTCTCCTTGTTGGAGTCATTGTTCATATTGTTTGCTTGGTTCTTCCTATTTCCCTCTGCATCAGATAATACAAGTTCTCCCATGATTATCTGAAGTCCTCAGGTGCATCACCATTTGTGCGCAATAATATTCCATTACATTCACGTAATTTGTCCAGCCATTCCCCGATTAACGGATGTCTGCTTTGTTACCAATTCTTTGCGATTAGAAAAGATGTTGCTTTAAGTATTTATGAGAGTTTTCTTACTATTTTTGACCTCTTTGTAATAAGTGTCCAGTAATGAAACCCCCGAGTCAATGGATCTATTTTATAACATAAATCCAAATTGTTTCCCAGAAGGTTTGAAAGCTCCCTCCTTGTCAAGACATGAAAATGAGGCTGGAGATGGAGGGAAGAGAAGCATAACCAAGGAAGGGCAGAGGTCAGATGCCAGTCAGGGTGAAGTCCTCCATCAGGCGCTCTACCTTGGAAATACACAGTAGTTGCATGTTTTTTTAATTCTTCTTATAGGGAATGAATTGAACAAGAGGTCGTGGAGCAGCAAGTCCCAAATCTGTAGTTAACATAAGGGAAAGACCCCTAGATTTTGAGACTGAGGACTTGGACCCAAATCTCTATAACTATAACTGTATAGTTATATAACTATAACTCTCTCTATATATCTCTATAACGAATTGCCTGGATCATTTTGACCCTGTCTCTCCATCCTGGGGACATCTTTTTCCTCTTCTGTAAAAAGAGAGGTTTAGACTGTAGGATTTCTGCAACTCCCTCTCTTCACAAAGGAAATGATCCCACAGGGTATTGTGAAGTTCTCAAAAAAGTCTAATGGCCCTTCAGCCCTTTAGGGAGCTCGCTGGGGGGAAGCTTGGCTGCCCACACTTCCACAATTTCCAACCAGCATGTAGTAAGCACCTACTGTGTGCCAGACGTGACACTAGGTTTGAGAGACACAAAGACGGTGAGATGATTATTTTAATTGTTATCTTATAACCTCTTAAACCTTTTTTTAACCTTCCTTAAGGACGGCTAGGTGTTAGGATTACTAAGTGAGAACTCAGGTTATCTGGATAGTGACAAGGTGAGAACTTCCCTTCCTGCAGAGAGCCCCGTCAAGCTTGATGCAATGCAGAGTCTTCTTCTTTCTCTGGGTGTCCTCTCTTTTATTCTCCCAGAGAATGGGCGTGGGATAATGTAAGGGCTTCTGGGAAGAACCACTTCAGCCAATGAGCCTGCTCCTTCCATCAAGTCAACCTGAGTTCTCACCTTGTAATTGTCCAACCTGAATTCTCACCTTGTCACTGTCCTGAGTTCTCACTTAGTAATCCTAACAGCTAGGTGGCAGAGTAGTTGAGTTCAAATATGCTCTCAGATACTTACCATGTCTGTGTGACTCTGGGCAAGTCACTTAACCATGCTTGCCTCAGTTCTCTTATGTGTAAAATGAGCTGGAGAAGGAATTGATAAATCACTGCAGAATCAAGAAGACTCCAAAGAGGCTCACGGGAAAGTCAGAAGTGACAAAAATATAACCTGCTTTTACAGATTCAGCAACTGAAGCCCATAGCTGACAGGAAGGAACTTCTCCAGGAGTAAATGGCTGTTTACTAATATCACGGCAAGGGCACAGATCACGGTCCCTAACTTAGGATTTGAAGGGTTCCTGGAAATGTTCTCGTCCAGTTCACGCCTGATGTGGGAACACTTTAGAAGTTCTAAGGAAGCTAAGGGGGATTCACACCCCCAGATGGTCTTCTTGCTGCATTGTTCCAGAACTCCGGTTTTCCCCTATTTGGCCAGAGCAAACACACAGCTTACCTCCAGGGATCAAGGTTGGATGTCAGTCAAGTCGATGTCCTCCATCCTCCTCAAACGCTCCTACAGCTTCCATCTCCCCTCCTGGAGGCAGCATTTAGTCATTTTTCTTCCCCTTGAAAGGAATCGGTTTGGACAAGATTCCAGAGCTGTGAGTCCCAAACCCACTTAGACACCTGAAATTCAGCTGACGTGGGGGGACAGTGAGCCTGCAGTCATACTCACAGGTGCCGTAGCCAAGGTCTTCACTGAGTTGGGAAACCGTGAACATTCTGAAGGCTTTTGAAGTAGGTTGAGAAGAAAAAAAAGAGACTGACATGGCATAGAGTTGGAAGCAAAAAGGAGGCTGGGTTGAGGGAGGTATTGTGGGAACATTCCAGGAACCAATTATTTAGGAGAGGAATGCAATTGTGGTACAAGGCGGGAGCAGCATTGCCTGTGGAAAGCTGATTCCTCGGTATCTTTCAGAGGAATAGCCCGTCGCCTCCCCTTGGGCCTCTGCAGTCCCAAACTCCTACCCCTTTTTCATGTTGTGACCCCTCTGGGCAGAGGGATGAAGCTTGTGAATCCTTTCCCATAATCGGGTTTTTAGATCATTGAGGCAATTGCTAAAATGAAGGGAGAGCACAAACGCCCTGTAAACACGTGGTCAGTGCTTGCTGACTAACTCAAATAAGCGGTCCCCAGAAATCTGGTGACAAACTGCGCATCCTCGCCGCCTCCGTCACCTCTTGGTCTCCTTCGGGGCCTTAAGACCAGTGAAGACCTGAAGGCCGAGGCTAATTGTGCACGAGGATGGGCACTTCCTCCCAAGATGGCTCTGGCTGAGTGAAAGCCCAGCAGAGGACAGTGGCTGCTGGCTCAGAGTCGCCCTAGCAAGGTTGGGAGATACTGGCCTCCAAGACCAAGGCCAGAGAGACTCCCAGAGACCCTCTGCAAGTTGGAGCTGGGTTGAGATCATGGGCAGGAGATGGATAACTGCCCCCAAGTGGTCGTAGAACCTTGATGATGGGCCGGTGGAGCAGGTGACAATATTAGGGACCTCATGAGCTACCCAGGGAGAACAAGGGGGAACCGATGAATATAGTCAGCTGGCAAAGGATTAGGATTAAGGCAGTGTCAGTCCCTAGGACATCCCAAAGGCAAGCTGGAGATGCTAAACTGGGAAGGCCAGCCTGGCACTGTGGGC